>NC_142607.1:7124661-7427692 GCF_041222555.1 Hakea prostrata
ATATCCACCTAAATTAGAGTGGTAGCTTCTTGGCTGAAGGTGTCCACCGGGTGTGGGCGATGCTCTCTGAGTTTGGTTATGCAGGTCTATTTGCCTCACTTTCATCAAGTTACAGTCTGATTGTAGAATGGGTATGCAGGATCTGTTTCCTACACAAGGTAGAAAAAGACCCTTTTATTATGAAGCTTCTAAGGGAGGTTCTTTTATTCCTTCATCCTTTGTTTTTAATTATCTTTACTATCATTTTGAAATTATAAAACAACCTCATCCTTTTAAGTTTTATTTTATTTAGCCTTTACCTTCTCTGAAGGTATAGATTTGTCATCTCTCTTTCATTACTAATCATAGTTGTCAAGGCATCACCTAGGCATCCAGGCACTTTGCTGGTGCCCAGGCAACCAGAAATTGCTTTGTTTGGTCCCTTTGGATTGCTATTGCCATAGTTAGTCAGATATTGATTTCCAAATCCAGGGATTCATATAATTTACAATGGTGATTTGCTGCGGCCGTTCTTGGTTATGTGGTTTATTGCAACACTGATGCTGATTGCTGCTGCCATATAACGATGGGCTACTATCTATTGTCTCCTGTGTTCATTGTTTGTCCATGTGCAGTATTATATGTGAAAGGGAGATTGGGAATTATTATCCAAGTCATTTGAATATCATCAATTTGTTTCATCAGTGTATAGTGTCATCGACTTATTTGAACAACAACAATAATAAACACATCAACTCAGCCTTATCCCAACTATATGTGGTTGATATGGATCCTTGGGATAATCAGCTTTGTTTAAGGTCATACCTTTAACAAGCCAAAATTATGTGTCTTTCTTCACTAATTATCCTAAAGTCATTTATGTCTGCTCTTTGCTCTTTAGTTCTTTCAATCTAAATCAAACACGACTCATGCTAGAGCATCCAAAAGCCTCTATTGAACATGGCCATGCCACCTCAAATGACATTCTTGTAGCTTATCAAGTATTGGAGCTAAAATACCAAATTGGCTCTGATATGAGCATTCCTTACTTTATCCTTCTAGATTTTGCCACAACTATTTTAACCATGGTATAAAATTCTTTCAAGATGGATCAAAATTCCAGAAGCATTTCTTTTCGCAGACCCCAAAAAATTGCTTTTGTACTCTAGAAAAACCCTGAGTTTCAACAGGTTTTGACAAGTTTCAACAATATCTTGAAAATTTCAGTTGATTCGACCAATAAATATTTTAACGAATTTCAACCAACCTGGTTTTGGTAATTTCATCTAGTTTTGACAAATTTTGTTTGGACAATTTTCAATAGTTTTGACTAGTTTTGACCAGCCCATCACTTGTTGAGTTTTGGCCCAAAAAAATCATGGTCAAGACCACCTTCAAAACCGAGACTTTGATCCTTGATCTCAACACCCTTATCTCAGCTAAACTAATTCTTAACCACTGACATTCTACAGCATACATCATAGTCAATCATACGACTGTCATCTAAAACCTCCTGTTAAGTTTCAAACATATTGCCGATCACACAACAATCCAAACACACCTCTCCACTTCAGTCATCCCCTTTGAATTCTGTGAAACATAATCCTTTATATCTATCATCTTCTTTATTTATGATTGAGCCTAGATGCCTAAAATAACCACTTTGCAGGGTCTCCTAGTTTAGTTTGCATTTCAGTTCTATGTCAGCCATTGTGGCATAGATATTGCTCAATTGAGCCCCCAACTGGATGAATAAGAGTCCTTTCTAACCATTAGAAACTTTACATTCCCTCATCTTCTACTTTCTAAAAACCCAAAACTTCAACCCTTAATTGTTGTAATCCAATTCCAGCACAATTTTTACCATTAAGCTTAACATAAACCTTCAATAATAGATTCCCCTATATCTACATAACCTAGCCCTACCATCAACCCTAGGTCCAATACTTTCTAATCTAGAACTACATTATGCATCCACCAAAACAATAGCATCAGCATAAAGAAAACACTAAGGAACCTCAACTTGAATGCCCCTAGTTATATCATTCATGATAAGCACAAAAATATGTGCTTAAAGTTGGTCCTTAATATAACCAATTGTAATTGAGAGTTCACTACCTCGAACCCCCCCCCAAAAAAAAAAAAAAGAAAGAAGCTGTTATGGTATCCACTGCACAATCATATGTGTCTTATAGTTTTATCCGCATACTTATTTGAAAACACTTTTTTCTCTAATACTAGTCAGATCTCTGGGGACTCTATCCTAAGCATTTTCTAATGTCAATAAATACCATATGGAGGTCCTTGCAATCTATAAATTTTTCAATGTCTCCTAAGTAAATAGTTTATACCCGTGGATCTTTCTGGCATAAAATCAAATTGACTCTCCATAATAGTAGTTGTTAGAAAACAAGCATTAAATAATCAAAACAGCAACTGAACTTGAACAAAGAAAAGAGAGAAGAAGAAGAGAAGAGAGATGAAGAACTAGTAGAAGAGGCTCGTGATTCTAGCTAAAGAGTCTAGAATCACAGAGCCCTTTTATTTATAGCTTCTAATGAATCTAATACAACTTGAGAGACAAGTAATTGTCCTCTAGAAAAAGGAAACAAAAAATTACAACTTTAGTAACTTCCTAGATCCTAAAATAGAAAACTCTGAAATAGAAACTACCACCAAAATAGAAACTATGCTTTCTAAAAACTCCCAAAACTTATGTAGCAAGACTCCTACATTAGAAATAGAAACTATGCAGTTTTTACTGTTCACGTGAATAGTAACACGGTTTTTACTGTTCACGTGAACAGTAACATGAACAGTAAAATAGTCCAGACTTGCATATACTTCAACACTCCCCCTCAAGCTGGAGTGTACACAAAGAAAACTTCAGCTTGCACAATAAGAATAAACTTGAAAGGTAGCACCAATCTTGAATCGTGTAGCAATGGCAGATGTCAATAAACACTGAGAAAACTTCACCCAGGAGATAATCAACACCAACTTAAAAAAAAACTTTAATTCTTCATGTCAATAGAACCATCCAATAATAAGAACATTCGACGATGTTGAAGATGAACAAAATCCATAAGTATAACAGGATGAAAGATACTATCCATATAATGCTGGTAGTAGGAGAAATATCCACATTAAATCTTCAAAATTGCAACTCCAATGTCCATAAGTATAGCAGGATCAAAGACATCATCCACATAATGCCGGTAGTAGGGAGAAATATACATACTAAATCTTCAAAATTACAACTCCAATGTCTATATAAATGCTTCACAAGAAGGCAAGTAATAGGCAAAGTATAGGTAGGTAAAAGGCAATATTGATTAATGTGGACCAAGTAGGTAAAAGACAGTATAGGTTATTGTGGACCAAGTAGGTAAGGTAGTATGGGTTACTATGGACCAAATAGATAAGGTAAAAGACAGTATGGGTTACTGCAGACCAAGTAGGTAAGGTAAAAGACAGTATGGGTTACTGCGGACCAAGTAGGTAAGGTAAAAGACAGTATGAGTTACTGTGGACCAAATAGATAAGGTAAAAGACAGTATGGATTACTGCGGACCAAGTAGGTAAGGTAAAAGACAGTATGGGTTACTGCGGACCAAGTAGGTAAGGTAGTATGGGTTACTACGGACCAAGTAGTTAGGTAAAGGACAATATAGGAAAAGACATGTAATGATATCGTTGTAGAGTGCTATAAGTTGAGGACAAAGATCTTCACAAATAATATCCATCAGCACATCTTGAGTAGATATAGAATAAGGTACCATTCTCCCCCTCACGTGTAGCATTACACGTGGACAATTAATGATGACCAGTGACAAGCATCTTAAAGTATGAACACAAAAGAAACCCAAGAAGGAAAAGTAGCAGCCACAGAGCAGTGTATTATTCACCAATAAAGTTGATCAAGTAGTAGAAAATCGTCTCACAGGACAAAGTCTTGTGCACCAAGGGGGGAAAAATTCTGGACCACCGCTAACCCTTAGGCAGGAGCAAATTAGATCAGGAAAAAAAATATATTGAACCAGCTTGGAATCTCAAAATTGCAGTAGTCGTTGCAACAATCCACTCGGAAGAAGTGCAATAACAGTTGCTACAGTAGCAGATAATATCAGATCTAGGACCATAGCAGCAAACTTCTGCTAGATTTGAAACTCTAACAGATCTCGATATGAAGGAAAAATAGTCCTCTAGGTCTTTGTAGAATTATTAGATAAAAAGAAGGCTAAACTTGATTCTGAAATAAACAACGGAAGAAGTAGTAAAGCAAGAAGGCAGTAGCAGAATTTTTCAAAAGAGAGAAATTCAATGAAACAGGGGTACTAGCATACGACTTGCAACTAAACTTATAGCACAAACAATGGAAGACAATACTTAGGTCTTGCAATCCGAATTATGGGCATATCTTTGCAAGAATCAAGAGGAATCCCAAGACATCAGTATAGTGCAGATTGAACTTCAGATTTGCACACAAAAAAAGGGTAGTAGCAGCCTCAGTTGAATCAAATAGGTAGACATATCCCCAGAAAACTTACGGCCTTTTTGTAGTATTAATACATAGATACTTGGTGCTTCAAAAGTTAAAGAAGGACAGCCATGCACAATTACTGCAGCGAAGGTTGGGGCTGCCCTAGATAAGAAAAAGGGAAAAAGAAAAAGAAAAGAAGAAGAAAAAAAACTGGGCAGCCAAGAGAGAGAAAACGGTCCCTAAGTTGATTAAACTTGCACTGATGCCATGTTAGAAAACAAGCATTAAATAATCAAAACAGCAGCTGAACTTGAACAAAGAAAAGAGAGAAGAAGAAGAAGAGAAGAGAGATGAAGAACTAGTAGAAGAGGCTCGTGATTCCTGCTTAAGAGTCTAGAATCACAGAGCCCTTTTATTTATACCTTCTAATGAATCTAATACAACTTGAGAGACAAGTAATTGTCCTCTAGAAAAAGGAAACAAAAAATTACAACTTTAGTAACTTCCTAGCTCCTAAAATAGAAAATTCTGAAAATAGAAACTACCACCAAAATAGAAACTATGCTTTCTAAAAACTCCCAAAACTTATGTAGCAAGACTCCTACATTAGAAATAGAAACTATGCAGTTTTTACTGTTCACGTTAATAGTAACAAAGTTTTTATTGTTCACGTGAACAGTAACATGAACAGTAAAATAGTCCAGACTTGCATATACTTCAATAGTAGTCTTTTATCTCAGGTGGATTTCAATAACCTAGTCCCATTAATCATAGTATGGCTCATTAGTTTTATGCTTCTATGGCGCAGATATGCACATCACCTTTATTTTTGGAACACAATTGTTTCTCCATTTTTCTGGCACTTCATAATCTTGTCAAATAGCTTGGTAACCCAAGATACACTAGATATTCCTAAGCTCTCCCTTACGTCTACTGGGATTACATCTGGTTATTTGCATATCATTATTAATTGAGCATGTCATCTCCTTATCCCCATATAATCGAGTAATGTGTTTTCTTATGAAGATGATTAGTTAGAATATACCTTCTGCTGGCAAACAACCCCCCCCCCGGGAGGGACTCTCTTCAGATCAACTTGTGAATGTTAGAATCAGTAAATTGCTTGCTCCACATAATAGGGAGATTGCAATTAGAAGGATTGTGCATGCCAATCAAGTGGATACACCCCCAAGGATAACCAGATTGGTCTACCATCTAAATGTGGATAATAAGTCATCCTCATAGCTGTAAATATGGAACTCTCCAACCAAGAAGTCCTTATCAATATAAAAATTAATAATGACCCAGCAATCCCTTCACATGATTAAAATTGTTAAGCGATCAAACAGGCAAATCTTCATATGTCAGTGATTACTAAAGAATTAACTGATTAGCAAACCATAACTCCTGACCTACCAAGCATTTAATGTCTTCATAATGACAGGCATCCAGACCACCAACCTACTAGAATTGTTGGCTAACTGCCATCTCTCTTCCATGTATAATAAGCAGAAAGTTGGTTAGTCATTCTTGATCACTTTACTTTTTGCATAAAATTCGAAGAGATCCTTTGAGGTTAGTTATTAATATTGTTGAATCAGTTGTATCTCCAATAAGGTTGGAGACTTGGAACTCCTGAAAAATCATTTATCCCCTTTCGTTTCTTTTGAGGAACCACACTGAGATTCCAGAGGAGGGACACACAGCTGGAAAGCATATGATATTCTTACTAGTTACTAGTTACTAGTTACTATAATGCTAGGTTCATAATTATCTTCTCCTCAACAGAAACAATTATCTTATTCATGCAGGATCGACATAAAAGATGCGCTAAATAAAGAAAGGATACTTACATGATTGCACTAGATTCTTTATTTCTAGTTCAGCTCCTATATCTACAGGTTATTTTCTGAGCTCTATTTTCCAAGTCTGTGGTTGCCTGATTTAGGAGGACACTTTGCTTCTTCATTACTGTTCATGTCTTTTTGTTTAGTGGAAATGTTTCTCTCAATCTTCTCATCTGAGTCAGCCATTACTCCTTTTAGTTTTCATTGCTAGGATTGGATTTACATCTTGGTATATGTTCATACACTGTCTTCTTTCTTCTAGCTCTACCATCTGAAACTCTGGCACCCTATAACATGGCAGGGAATTGTGAGATTCCAGACTCAGTTGAAAGGTCCAATCATCACAGGCACTCAAGACCAACATTTGGTGGTCACTGGAACAATCTTTTGAAAGTTAATCAGTTTAGACACATCCTTTATGCTGGCCAGACATAAGCAGTTTTTACCAGTATAATCACAAACTGAGGATTAGTGTATCCAGATATCTGCTTTACAAAGGACAAAATGAAATCCATATTTTTCTCCTTTCCTTTATTCAGGATGCAAGATGGATGATAGAACAGATCAGATCAATACAACCACCGAAAGTAAAACGAATCTGATATCTATGGGCTAGAGTTGTTCATTCTATTTCACATACTGATCTACAAAGAAGCGACAAAAACATAGGAAAAACTATTTCTTCGGCTATGATGAACTGAAAAGGCTTGATTAGGTATTTCCCAATTTATAACTCTCCTACTGAATGAATTTAAATTTTCTCATGTAAATCACTTCATTTTCCAAGCGATCTGAATTAAAACTACAGCAAATGCAAATTCTATGAGAAATGTCCATCAGAATACACATGGCTGCACAAACACTTTATAATTGGGTCACATGGAATATCAGCAGTAACTTTGGAAAGTAATTTTCAGTTCATCAAACTGGCAGAAGATATATGTCATAGAAGTGGAAACTTAACCACTACCACTTACTCTGTGACTAAGAGCCGGTACGATACTGAAAAGGGGAACAGGAAAAAGAAATGCAAAGATATGAAACCACCCAACAGTTCACATGCATATAACATGTTTTCTGGAGTAAATTGCGAAAAGACTGTAAACTTTACAGAATAAGTAAATGCATACCCTGTATCAAGCAGCCCTTGCCAATGCAGCTCTAAAGACTACATCCACAAGTCCAAGAAGCTGCCTAGTAGTACTAGCAACAGTAGTATAGCAATCTTTTGTATTTATATAGTTTTATCTCAGTATCCCTGTTATCCCAGTTTATTCAATAGGACCATGGTCCAACCTGATTCGATTGTTTTATTTGGGTTTAACTAAGGTGTCATATGACTACCTAAAGTACATGACCCTTTAAGTTGTTAACTAGGCTTTCTTGCACCTCCACTTATGGAGGATCGTTCTTTTGTTTTAAGTCAGTTTTTCAAGTCCTACTGCATGGCTGAAACAGCTCTATATATCCTATACTCAATGGGAGGAATACAGATTAAAATTTTCAAATTGTTTATGAGCCATAGCTGATTGGAAAGAGCCTTTGTGCTTGGAGTTTGGAACTCAAGTTGCTGCTCCCTGGAGGTTTAAAGTCCAGCAAGTTCATTCGGTGATTGGTGATTGGTGATTGGTGCTAGGTGTTTTGAACAGTAGTTTCTGCCTTTGACTGTGAAACAGGATTCTATTGGTCTGCTCTACAAGCTGCTGCTTTGGAAGCCTGAACCCTGGTAAGGAGATCCAACCATCCCATCTCCTCTTCTATCTCCATAATAGGATACTACAATGCTGACTTTAAAGGTGACAAAGATGACTACAAGTCTACCTTTGGGCATACATTTATATTGGGAGGTGCAATCGATTTTTGTTAGCAGAAGACATGGGTGTGTTCCAAGGAACATACAGGTGGCTGAGTCCAATGCTTGCACCTACAGTATTGCAACAATTCATGCAGTGTGGATAAGCCAATTTTGTTGAAATTTTCAGTGGTAATCAGGCAATAATAAACCTAATACTTTTTTTTTATGTTTTTGATGAATAAGAGATTCATTACCAGAAGAAAAGAACAGGGGGAGGGAAGGAGAAATACAAGAGACCAGGGCAGAGCCCTAACCAAGCCAGCAAGGCCCAAAAAAACATAGAAAGCCAACAGAGCAAAGACTTAAGGTTACAAGCTGAAGCAACAAAATGAACTAGACTAATTGTTCTTATTTTTCTTTTTTCTTTTTCTTTTTTCCTTTTTTTATTTACTATTCTTGGAGGACTTGAACACGACGGTGAAGTCCTAGGTGAGGTGGTTGCACGCTCTAGTGGAGCAGCTACTTCTGCGACTCCAAAGAGGAGGAAATGGCATCTCAGTGCCAAAGGAGTCCTTGTAGGCATGTACAGACACCAGAAGAGGGTCAAGATTGATCTCCAATTCTGCAATCAAGGGAAAAGGGTGATGAGGAGGAGAGGGGGAGAGGGGGGACAGGAGAGGATGGGGGAGAGAAGAGGAAAGGTAGATAGGGGCACCTGGGCTGAGAAGGGTGAGGAAGAAGGGGATGGGCCAAGAGAGGGGGGGACGCTCAAAGAAGAGGAGGGGAGAGATTTGCGAGCTGAGCCAGAGGAGAGGGGGAAGAAAAGAGGGAGAGAGGTGGTTTGGGCTAAGGAGAATGAGAGAAGGGAGACAGGCCTGGCAAGGGAACTTGGGCTAGGCCTAGCGGAGGAAAGTGGGGAAGGGGAAGGACACGGAATAGTCAGGTGAGGGGGAAAGGAGAGAAAAAGGAAAGGAGAAAGAAGTTGAGAAAGCAATAGGGAGAGGGAAGTCACAGAAAGCAATTGATAGAGGATGGCAAGGAGAGGTGAAGGCAGGGGGATGGCAGGGATGCAGAAGGGCTAGCAGAGATGCCGGAAGGGAAGCAAACAGGGAAGCAAAAGGGACCAGAAAAAACAACAGTTGGGGGGGGGGGGGGTCAAAGTGCAAGATAGGGTCCTAACAGAGGGCAAGAAAAGGGAGGGGCAAAATCGTCAACAACAGCAGAGCTACTAGAATACATGATAGCAGTGAGAAGGAGGGCATCAAGGGCAAAGGGAGGCCTAGAAGCCTCATTGCACAACGCAGAGGGGCTGTTAGGGGCTCGAGCTCTACTATAGGTAGAGGGGCCAAAGGGAAGAGGGTGCAAAGAGGGGTTCAGGAGACAGAGAAGAAGAGTCAAAAGGGGGGGGGGGTCTCAAAGCAATTCAGCGAAGGGTGACCAAACACTATGCAAAGATTGCACTGTGGAAGGAGGTTTTCGAAGTGGAAAGGTTGCTAAAACCCTTGTCCAGGTTCGTCCAGAATCAGCACAGAATGGGGCAGCAGATTTTCAGCAGAAACTTTGACGCATATACAAGCAAAGGATAGCCGCTCCATGCTTCCGGTAGTGTCATCCATGTATAGAGGCTGAACAATTCTCGAACCAATTCAGCGAAGGCATTTCTTGTTTTATAGGTGGAAGGGGGGCCTCGTAGGCAACCCAAAGGGGGATCAATTTGGGGTCAACATTTGGAGTTGCAAGTGAGGGCTCCATTGTCTGTGAAAAGGGTTTTGGAGCCTACTACTAACCAAGAAGCACCTTCAAGGGCTCGCTTATTGAGATCTTCATTGAAGAACTTGAAGATGAAGATGCCATTGTTGAGGAGGAACATGTGCATCTCACCTTGAGCCTACCACTTCTTTAAGAGAGAGGCCTAGACCATGGAACGAAATCTCACCGAGAATTGCAAAACCGCAATTTGCAAATGAGACTGCAAAGTTTAAAATATATGTAATATAATCATTTTCAAACGTTAGTGTCAGGCTATCAGCTGTCATCAAGTTTAAAAAAATAAAAATATAATACTTAACAGTAAATGAGAAAAATCATGACTCCATTGGTTAAGTCATGTAAGAAATGAATACGTCAAGTCATTATTTTTTTCTTTTTTAATAATCTCATGGTTTTACATGAGCCACGTGTGTGGCTCAAATGTAATGGCTCAAATGCAAATGCAATATTGTTCATCTTCCTCCTCCATCCTTGCCGGAAACTCTGCAAGCCGAGTTTGTGCTTCCGAAAACCAGAGCCTCAACAATGATGTTTGCTCTTCTGAAACCCATGGACAGTGGTGTTGAGACGGTGGTGTTGCGATGATAGTGTTATCATCTGAAATAGCTAGAGAAATCCGCCAGTTCGGTGGTAAAATGGCGAGATATCACCGAGAAACCCGCCAAATCGAGTTTGGTGCTGGGTTCGTTTTGCCCAACACTAACATTCAGCGATTTTTCCTTTCATGGCCTAGACAATGTTAAGTGGGGGGGGGGGGGGCTAGCACTGAGAAAGTGTCCAACAGGACAAGAGCTCCATCTTGAGACTTTAGAGAGAGAGATCCATGGAGCAAAGAACATATTGGAAGGAACCGTTGGAGGGGGTTGGCAACAGTGAAGGGAGAGGAGGGGGAGGAGAAGAAGAGGGTAGACCAAGGTTCGCATGGAGAGTTGGTGGCTGCGAGAGGGGCAAGGGGGATGGGGAGAGGCTCCATCTAGTCTCTTGATTGCCCGGTTTATCTGATTTTATTCATACCTAAACTTGTGCAATTTAGCTCAAAAAGACAACATATAGAATTAATATCACTATAGATGAGACATAAAGAAAAAGTGAAACCAAATTAACCTACATATCTATGAGTTACTGCAGAAGCCTAAGTTAAAAGTGTGAAATTGATGGAACTTAGAACAACCTAAGGTTGGTAATGGAGATAAATGTTTGGACTATTAATGGGGTTTATAACAGTCTAATCCAGAGAAGGAAGTGAATGTTTATTGCAATGACAATAAAAAGCTTATGACGCTTGTTTATGGAAATGAAAGTTTCCTGATGGATGTTTGTAAAAATGGGAATGAAAAGTGTGGATTCAGCCAACATAGCTAAGTGGGTGATGTTGAAGATGTAACTAGATGGCATCATCCCTATCCCGCAAAAACAGATCAAAGAAATCATAATAGAATCGAGAGTAAATTGGGGGTGTTGCGGGGGTGCACAAATGCAATGGAATCAATGGATGGACAAAGGCAACAAGGTGAAAATAAAAACATTAACGACTATCAACAGTAGAATGATCAAACTCTCCTTAGTAACCATGCTAACACAGCAACATCAAACACTAATTCATTCAAACGGAAACCAAAACACCAAGTTCCAAGTGGTAACCATGAAACGACCCTCAATTTGTTAAATCCCAAACATAATTCCGATTAATGAATTAATAACACATACCCACTTAACACAAATTCTTCAATTTCATGCATAGCGGAACATTATCAAGAAAACAAATGGGTATAGAAACATAAGCTACTGAACTAAAACATTTGAAAGAAGTAGTATCAATACTTACAGAGGAGTAGCTCATGTGATCCGCACCAAACTGCCGTATAGGTTCGTTGGTCGGCCAAGTCTGCGCAGAAGTACCCGTATCCTGATAATACGATGCAACGGCACCAAAGTGAGCCACATGGTGACCATAGGAGCCAGCAGTCTGGACTTCCAAACCTACCTGGGTAGGAGGGTGCGAATTAATGGCTGCATAGGGGTCGATTCCAGGCGGAAGGATTGGAGTATTTACTAAGGTAGGGTTTTGGGTTTGGAGTGGATGGTAAGAATATGGATGAGCGTAGGAGAAAGACTGCTGTGCATTGTACAGTTGAGCATAATGGTCCGATGATGGGTTAGGGTTTGATGGTTGCAGACGTTGCATTTCAGCCCATCTGCTATAATCCATTGAAGGTTACCATTCAGGTTTCAGAGAGAATGAACGAGATACAGAAATCTGTTTCTGCCCGTATTTCTTCCATGGGGGAGTGCAGAGGAGATACAGTTATTAAAGGCTACTCTTGAGTTCGTCGCAGAGAGCCCCTAAAGGCACGTTTGGGAGCATATCGGCTTAAGAATCTTTCGTATTTTTATTTTCGGTTGAAGGCGTAAAGCAACGTCTCTGTCGTGCGTCTGGGCCTATTGAAAATATAACTTCTAATTGGGGTAAAGCATAATTTCGTTTTTTTCTTTTCGTTTTTTTGGCGATGGTGCTTTTTATGCATATAAGAAAACTGGGGATGGGGAATCGAGATATTACATATGCTGCTGGTAAGGATTAAACCTATGATATCTCCAGATTCTCCACTGAGAAGTGAGATTCTCAACCATTCTACTAACCCTCCATTGACAAGATAATTTCATGTTTGTCAAGGGTCCCGATGCATCCAATATTGCCCGCTCATTAGATGACGCCGCATTGTACAACCCATGCCTTGAGGAGTTGGGATTAGATTGGGCTCCTAAGCTTACATTTTTAAAGGGAAGCTAGGGAACCTTACCTTCATCTTGTTAGGCACTCAGAGGTGGATCCCCTCCGATACGAATGGAAGAGTGTGCAAAGAAAACACATTCCTCTGGAACTCGCTTTGAATACATATTGGTGGTGTTGCTGAGTTGGGTTAGCTCTCCTTGAGGGTAGAATATAAAACTATTCCCACTCTTTCCGCTGAATAATCAGGTGGTACCCTCACTTCTAAAAGTTGACAAGGTTGGAATCCTCTTTTTTATTTATATGGAGATTGAGGTAAAGATCATGAGCAAAAAGGAGGCTCAATTTTGCTTACATTTTCAAGCTACAAGGGGGTTGTGTAGTGATTCTCGATAGGACTCCTTGGCTCCTCCCCTCCAGGCTAAATCGTAGGGGAGTATTTAGGGAAATTCGTACTAATAAGGTTTAAGTACTATTTTTTAGGTTATTTAGTTTTGTTATATAAATGAAGCGGATAATGCCCATGTTGATTTTCTAGCTAGAGATGCTAGAAAATTTTCTTTGAGTCACGAATAGTGGTTGTCCCCATCTCATTTTCTTGTTTAAATTAGTTTGCGCACCCCTAGCTTCTGCTAGGGAGTTTAATATAATTTCCATTTTGGGCAGAAAAAAGAGCAATTCCATGTATTTTTGCATCATGGTATGATTTATTTAGTTTTTTAGGTAAACAAACAGATGATGCACTAGTAGTGGCAACTTTGCGCCCCCTACTAAACAATGTTCGGACTTTCAAGTTTGATCTATGCAAGCATTAGTCCTGTGAATTACCAGCGCAACCACTAGCCTTGTCAATGAAGCCACATCAGAGGCCTAATATAATCCACATAAGTTAGTAGCAATCTCATGCCCAAGTCAAAGGCACACAACTGCCCTATGAGAGAAACAAATGAGCAATGGAGATTCAAATCTATGACATGGTTACCTACCCCCAAACTGCATGAAAGTGAGCTTGGGACTGCTAAACCACCACCCTTGGTGGTCATCGTGCTATGATACTACATAAGGTTCTTTGTCCATTTGGTGTTTTCCCATATACGGTATCTTTTATTTCCCTTTGCTTTCTCTTTGATTGCAATCTAAACTTCTTGGTGGCGTTTCTCTCTTTTAATACCTTTCAATTATATCCAATACAGGCGTAAATACAACCCTGTTGACTTGGCTAGTTTAAATCACTCTAAGCCTTACCCGATCTTTGCCCCATTTTTTCAATCCGAAGGTGGGATTGGGTTACAAAAATGATTAGCCCAAACAAAGTTGGATCGCCTTTGGGTTTGGCCCTCATGCCAACCCTGCCCAACCCAACGTGACCTTGTGTTTGTCTAATTTGACTAAATTATACTGAAAACAAAAATATAATACTAATGCATGGTTGGTAGGACCATTAGCTCTCACCGAAGAGGTCTTGGGTTTGATGTCAGTATACCAAATTATCTATATTGTTTCCTAAAAATTAGAGCCAGGGTAAAATTGGGCCAACCCTAACCATATCAAGGTTAATCAAGCGGGTTGGGTTGGGTCTTGTCAGCGTTGGTTAGGGTTAGGAATTTTAAAACTCTGACTGAATTGGGGTAGGCTTGGATTAGGATTCAAGGCTAGCCTAGCCAACCTGACCAATTGACACCCCTAACATCCACCAAACTTTTCCATAAAATTAAAAAAAAAATAAAAACACAAGAAAATTTTATCCATCTAAATACATACTTGTAGGTTATTTTCGTTTAGCTGATTGAGATCCACTCCTAAATAATTATATTAAGTTGAGGTTTTTGAAAACCCTAGTCCTTGTCTCCATTGAAATAGATTTTCTGATATGACATCTTCCGCTGTCATCACAAATTAAGATCCCAATAAGCATTTGTAGTTTCTTTATCCTACATAATAGCAATCATATCCAACCATTTCAATTTCATTAGAATCCTTAACCCTTTACCAAAAAAGAGGAAAAAATTTGAAAAGAGTTTTGTGACTTGTGGGTTCCTTTAGTGGACCATAAAATAATGTTGGGTCTTCTTAATATAATATATTAAGTGTGGTCAATGCAGAGTTGGTTCAATGGTAAAGACCCATATTTCTCAGTGGAGAGGTCTTGGGTTCGACCATTGTAGACGGCATTACATTTCTAGTATTAATAAATAAATAAAATAAAAATAATATATATATAAAGTGTGGGTCCCAAGCAAACAAACACCGGTAATTACCATTAAGTATATTCAAATTTCAAACGTAAAATGATCATGGTGTCATTCAGGTTATTTATTACATTGTATTAATATATGATTTTAAAAATAGATAATTGGTCATTAAGCATTAATTATATGGTCAAAGGATTATATGGTCAAAGGAAATCCACACGTAAAAAAACTCATTCAAAAAAATAAAAAATACTTTCTACTTTTATTTTTAAATCCATCAACACCAACTATCATTCAAATTAAGGAAAATTCAAACCAAAAAAAATTGAAGAGAATTATCAAATCCGTAAGGGATCGGATTGACTTGAATCAATTTCCTAGAGGAGAATGAGAGGTGGAAGCAAAGAAGTTTGGGTAAGAATGACCGAAAAAGCTTGGATCCTGCGCAGGATCATCAAGCCGAAATTTCGATCGAAATTCCGATCCCACCGTCCAAAGTGAATGGCTTGATGGTCCTGCGCATTTATTGCATAGGACCCGAGCAACGTCCAAGAATGACCAACAACATTTTCTATTGGGGTCTGTAACCGTTTTGGGTGCATGAAAAGCATATTTAATAGTTAAATCCCAATTAGAATCTTGATTGGAGATGGTTTTAGTTGGTTTAGAACTTAGATACAATATTTTGCACTGAAAAGATCTAAAATATAGTTTAAGTCTCACTAAGAGGACCACACGTAAATATGCTTTTAGAATTGAAGTGTATGGGCCAATTAAATCCCGGTCAACTTGCAGTGTTCTTTTCAACTCAACCAAACCTTTAGTACAGTCATTCAAAGTTTTTTTAAATATCTTCTACCAATGGTAGCTGGGAAATTTTGAATGCCATCTCCTTAGGTACCTGTTGAAATTAATGTCATCCCTTGAGTAATCTAAATTATCTGTTAAAATCTTTATAGATCCCCTAGTTTAACAATTAAATCCCCCCATAGGGTGAAAATATATCAAAAACGTCTCTTGTCGTCATATTTAGAATTTACTAGGAAAATACTGTATACAATGCACATGGTTGTTTGTTGGCTTTTTTTAAAGGGCAATACATTTACACTTCCTGTGTTTGCAATCAATTACATTTAATATCCTTGAAAAAAATCATTTACAAGTGCCCCCTTACTACTTCAGCGAAGTTGTTCATTAATAGCTTTCAATTCTTAACAGTAGAGGCCATCTGTAATTGATTTTCTTTTCAGGAGTAATAGATGTAATTGATTGCATACATAGGGGATCTATATGTAATTTGCTATTTTTTTAAAAAATAATTATAGTGGCATTGATCTTTTGGCTGGATTATCATCCACAAACCAACTGATAGAATTTACAGGGTCTACCCATCCAACATCTTTGTTTGACTATTTGAAAGCAGATATGCAAGAAGATGCACGTTCATATGTAATTTTTATATGTCATATTTATTATATTTTAATTCAAGCACCCTTTTACTAAAAAAAATTATAAATGAAATTAATATTATGAAATATTGTGACCAAAAAAAATCAAACTGACTGATAAGACATACTAAGAGTGTCTTGGAGTGAGAAAAAACTTTTTGTTTCTTTTTTTTTGTAAGAAATATTTTTATTAGAGAGAGAAACCACGATTACAACCTAGAGATAAAACATCAAATAGTGTCAACAGCCTAATATGAGTAGGGGTGTATGCACATATAAAAAAACTTCCTGAGTTAACGCTCCATCCTTAGCCAAAGTATCTGCAACTATATTTGCCTCCCTCGGCACATGAGTGAAGGGTATGTAGTCAAAAGCACCAACCAGATAGACTTTTAATATATGAGATTATGGGAAATCTTGCAAGGAGCTGTTGTAGGATGTTTTTGGAGGATGACAATTAGTGCTTGGTTGTCGCTTTCTATAGCGATTTTAGTGAGATTGAAATATTGGGCCCAGAGTAAGGCCTACCGCATGGCCAAAGCCTCAAGAGTGAGAACATTTTGAGAATATGTACCACACCCAAAACCACACAACATTTTGCCCAGATAATTACGTACAATGGCACCATAGCCAGTTAGACGCTGCTCCTAAGGAGCCATCAACATTAATTTTGGTAATATGTTGATGAGGAATAACCCATTTAATAACTCCATTAAGAGCTGGGAGGCACGAGCTTCAAAGATGTAGATGAATGATAAAAATGTAGACCCTTCCATATCTAGAAGCTAAGTTGTGATACCTCAATATTGGAGTCAGTGGCGATGTTTGTTGTATAGTATTTCCAAAGAAGCCATAAGGCGAGGAGGCTATTGAGTACTTTGCCATTAGCATTGTTGTCCTGTGCCAGTGAGAAAAAACTTGATTGTAAGGGTTTTGATAGGTTTTTTAAGCAGCGAGGGTGTTGTTTTAGTACTTTTGATTCTAATGGGAATTGAGACTATTAGGTTCTAGCATGAATATCAAGAGGCGTTTAGTTTGGATTTAGTGAAGACGGTTAATTACAAGTAGTACTAAATTGTAAACGGATAGTTTTTTTTTTTATTATTGTTTTTGATAGATTTACAACTTACTCTTATTTGGTGGTGGTATTTTCATATAACCTTTTCATTTATTTTTTTTGTGAGGGTTGTTTAGAATATTTAGTTCTACTTATAATTGAGATTGTTGGGTTTTAAACTTTGAATATCAAGAGGCATTTAATTTGGATTTTAGTTAAAAGGATTAATTGTAATGAACACCGAATTTTAAATGATTAGGGCTTTTTCATTTTTCTCCCGGCTCTTTCTTTGTATATAAATGATTAGATTTATTATTATTATTTTTTTCCGGTTGTTTATAATAGATTTAATTCCAACGGAGCCAAGATTGTTGGAATCTATGGATGAACATATAAAAACACTTAATTTGGGTTTTAGTGGAGAAGATTAATTATAATTAAACTCAATATAAAATTATAATAAAAAAATCAATGAGAATATAGAGTTATAATTTAGGACATAATTAATCATTTATATAATTTTTGTGAATGATTGAGGACATTATAGTGATAAAAAATGTAATCATCCTCCATGAGTTCTTGCTTTTATAATAGTAATATGATATGGTGTAATCAAATATGATATGGTGTAATCAAATTAAATATTCTAGAAGGATAAAAAAAAACCTTGAACATAAATTCCTAAAATCAACTCGTTTATTCATCTCTCTACTGTATGCAATTTTTTCCTTTCTTAATTATAAATTCTCACAAAATTTGAGAGGTATGATTTTTTTTTTCTTTCTTTCTTCCTCTTTTGTGTATTTGATAAAAATGAGATATGATTTATGGGTAGTGATTTTTAACTTCGAATACAAGAATAATATTAAAAATAGATAAATAAAAATTAACACAAACTAATAAGGCTAAAGTGTAGCTGAACGGATATGTAGATTGATTTTACTGTACACTCGTTGAGATCTTATCATTAAATCTATAGAATTAAGTGATCTTATCGTTAAATCTATAGAATTAAGTTTGAAACGTTCATTAAAGTTTTAGATTTTTTCCACTACTTACGGGTAATTATCATCACCGGTTATCGTGAGTTTTATTTTCTTGGTTAACTTACTAGAAAAAGTCGAGTAACTTCAGCCAGATTTTAACTACTTCATCCCTTATTTTTTTCTCTCCTATTTCGAGTGTTTGTTTTCTCCCTTTCTACCTACGACAACGCCGACTCACCACCGGCAGCAACATCGATTCACCAAGGGCACCAATGCCTCCTATCTCATTTTACAGTTTTCCTTTTCAGCTCCGGCAACACCAAGCGACAATAATTCATAGAGCAGGAAAATGCGTGGTTAAACCAACGGGTCAAGAATTGGAATAAAACTGTAAGAGAGCTTCAAAATAAAGAAGTTGTATCAATTGAAGATGCAGGGAAAGCAAGGAAGAAGTTGACTATGACGAGGAGGAGGAGGAGGAGGAGGAGGAGGAGGAGGAGTAGGTAGTGGAATAACAGAAAAGGAGAGACATGTCAGGAACCACGAACTTCTGCTGCTCGGATCTTCTCTAATTAGGCAACCCCAAGACCTCTTTGTGGGATGTTCTTCTTGGAAGCAGGGGCGGAGCCAGGATTGAACATGGAGGGGGGCCGAATGTATGTGGGCCAATGTGGGACCCACTGTAGGTCCCATCTCAGAATATATTATTATAATTTAATGTAGAGTCTACATAAAAAATTAGATAAATTAATAGAAAATTCGTGAGTGTGAGAGAGAGAAATGAATAATTTGAGAAAGAGAGTGAATATCTGATGTGGAGAAGATTTAGGAAAATTCCAAAGTTTGCTAACTACTTCAATATTTCGTGAGACGTGTGAGGAAAGAAAGAGAAAAAATAGGAATAAAAGAAGAAATCCATGAGAGAATAAATAGAAATGAAAATATGAGAGAATATATAAGGAGAAATTTATGGATCGTGAGTTAGTTTTTAATTAGAATTTAACATTTTATTCCTTAAAACTAGGGATTGAAGGATAACCATTAGATAGAGATTATAAATGACATTTGTACCCATCATCTTTATCTTAAATTTTTATTTTTAATTTTTGGAGGGGGGCCAAATAGTGGTATTTCACATTTAAAGATAGAGAAATAAAGAAAAAAACAAGGATATTTTCAATTTTAAAAAATCCTGGGGGGCCATGGCCCCCTCCGGTCCCAACGTGGCTCCGCCACTGCTTGGAAGAATGACCTCCCCCATTACTACCACCACCACCACCACCACCACAACCTCCACCATTGCTGTTAATTTTATATTCTGGGGGCCTGGACTGCCGATTAACAAAAGATTCATTATATAATCTAAGACTTTGCGGCTGAGTTTAATGTTGAAGGCTCTATCGTTGGATTACCAGAATTGACAAAGTTTTATTATTATTATTTTTATTTCGTTGAGAAGTTGGGTAGCGGAGCGGAAGTTGGACTAAATAGTAAGATTCAAAGTAGACGAGGACTGATGAGAACGACCAATAGACGCAAAGGAGCCCAAGACTTTTGATCTCGTGGGACCCACAAAGGACACTAACCGCTAACTCCCCAACCCTCACGCTGACGTCAATTTTAGCCCCGAGAATCTTGCCTTTGAATTTTATTATTTTATAATAATAATAATAATAACAGAAAAGACAAACCCCATCGCTACTACTGCTGTTATCATGCTTTCACAAAATTCTTTCTCTTCTCCTCACCCCCATCGTCAGTGGGCCCCTGAATAAGGATTCATCAAGGGGTAAAATGGTCATCTCCAAGCGCTACAAGCACCATGCCACTATCACTATTCCATGGTCTCCACTCTTGACTCTTGACCCTTGACTCTTGAGTATTACTCCTAAATCTTTCTTTATCCGAATCATCTGATGATTTAACAAGGGATACAGTGGTCATTCTATTCATAGCGAGGGTGATCAGTGATGGAAAGAAATTGACTTTGGATCATCTCTCCCGGTATTAGAATGATGAGATTTTTTCTTTAAGGCTAAATTGTAGCTAAACAGTTATAAATATTCATCGCCATATTTGTTATATTAAATCTAAATCGTCCAATAAAATTATAATTTTTCCTCTCATATTTATGGGTTAGTTAAGAATATCACCGGTTGTTTGGCGGTAATGTCTCTTTAGTTAATAAATATTTAGAACCGTTTAGCTAACATATTCACACGTCTATTCAATTACAATCTTTCTAATATTTTTGATGCGTTCAAAATCTACTCAGCCCTTAGATTATTGATAGATGAACCTGCAAAATAACGTCAGACGTGGCCCAACCGTGGGGATCGGGAGGCCACCTCCGAAGGCTAAGTCAGTTAAGGTAACATATTCACACATCTGTTCAACTACAATCTTTCTAATATTTTTGATGTGTTCAAAATCTACTCAGCCCTTAGATTACTGATGGATGACCTGCAAAATAACGCCAGACGCGGCCCTACCGTGGGGATCGGGAGGCCACCTCCGAAGGCTAAGTCAGTTAAGGAACTTATCATAAGCTCTGGCTTGTAGGAATACAAATTAGAATACGAATATTGAGAATACGATTCAGTTACTTTTAGAGTGAGTGAGTCACTATTTTATACATATTTTACATTCAATTCTCGACTATGAGATGGGTTCATGATCTTCTCGGGTGACCGTCTGATCGTAGGGTTCTTTCCTAGATATTCGGGTGCGTGATTAGTTTCCAATATTGGCACGATTCCCTCTTTGCATTGACGGTAGTTACTTCTTATAAACCAGCCACGTATCCCGCAAGATTCGGGCTATCGTTCGTGGCTTATAACCGTAATGCGGCGCTCTCTTATTCGAACGTGAGAATTGGGTTAAGACGGTCCTGATCATGGTCCAACCGGGACATAAAGCCCAAACCCGGTTCGATGGGTTTCGTATAATTTTTCTCTGTATCAATTTTATTATTTTTTTATTTGTGAGCTCTACATAATTTAAATTTGTGATTGTGCTGCCCGCCCTTCTGGAAAGAAGATCTACAGTTGTGGAATTTTTTTTTTTGGGAAATGCACTCGAGGAAGATTAGGATCCCTTTAGTGGTGGGCCTACCTAATTTCCGTTTCTAAGAGGATCTTCATCCAACGGGTTTCTCAAACCGTCTGATCAAACACAATCCAATGGGACCCAGCGTGTTCTAGTGGTGCCAATCCACGGCCTCGGATTGGACCCAACGTCTCTCAACTAACTGTAACGTGGCTTCACCATCAAAAGATGAAATGTCAAGATTGGGGAAGGTGGCATTAATGTCATTTTGTCTGTTCGTTGACTTTCTCTTGTGGTTACAGACTTACAGCTTATACGTGCGAGCATTGACCAAGCCAAGCCGATGCTTTGTCAGTTGTCAACAGTTGGGTAAGGCCCGTACTGCAACGGATCTTAACTTCCTGTGATTGGTCTTTTCCTCGTTAACTCCGAGAAACCATATATTTTGACACGTCGACCACTCTGACAACAAAATAATATATATATACATATATCATTATCAAATGACCAATCTACCTTCCTCTTTATTGACAAATTAGAATAAGAATAACTTGTATGACAATAATATCCTACATCCCATGCGAATGGAAACCATTCGATTGGAATCAACTAGGTTTGAGTTTTATATATTTTTAAATTTGTTTGGAGAAAAATTTAGGTACACTCTAAGATAACTGGACGACCTGTTGCGTCAAAGCTCAGGTATGATTTTGAAGTAAAGCTCCAGCTCGGTGAAGAGTTTTGCTCTGACTTTGCACTTGAAGAGAGTTCTAAGGTGCATGAATTGCCACAGTATGCATGTAGTGTTCATTGATTGGTACATTCCATTTGAAAAACGCAAACACCACAAACCAATGGACAATGGACAATGGACAATGGACAATGACCCCAAAATGTCTCTTAAATTCAATTTTATTAGTAAATTTGGTTAAGTTATGAAATAATATATTGTGACTTTACAATGCTTTGTATAGTAAAATGAAATCCTCATTTCATCTTCTTTCTTCCTTCATGTGCTTATTTTTCTTATTCTATTTGTCATTTTATATTATAAAATGTATAGTGATACAACTAAGGATATATTTGTCATTTCTTCTAACCAACTAACTGTTCTAATAGAAAGACGCGATTGCTGATTTGACATAGTTTTGGAGTGTTTATACTTTTGCGGCAATTCATCTTTGAGATATCATTGAAAGTTTCCATTAATATTATCTCTAATCAAACTTCAATCCAGGCGCTCTTCATTTACTTTGGGTTTACTTAACAAATGCAAGATTAGGGCATGTTTACAACTATAGTTAAAATCATCTAAGTGGGCCCTTAATTCATAAATTCATGCATCATATTTATGGTGGAGTAGTTGATTCTCGATAAACACGATAAGAAAGCCATGGGCCAACACATTTGATATTTGATCATGAATCACTCCTGAACCAACCACTTTCAACTTGGTGTTAAGTTTCTTCTCTTCAAGTGGTAGAGAATTTGCTGAGTTTGAATAGGGTATTATTTGGTGTGATTAGCTTTGGAACTTTGTAGAGTTAGTGCATGCCTAATCTGTAATTAAAGTGATCAAGTTGAGCTTACTGAAGCAAACTCAACCAATTTGGATAAAGACAGATTTTCCTTTTGGTTGTGTTGGAGAGTCAAGATCACTCAAGTTGGTTTAGGCTAGTTAAACCATAACCCCTCTCTCTCTTTCTCTCTCTCATCTCACTTTAACACTTTCTACTCTTGCAGAGCCTTCAAGATTAAGATATATAGAAGTACTATCACAACTGGGCCAAGTTAAAAGAAAAGAGCAGAAAAAGACACCAACATACATATATATAACAGTGACTAAGTGAGATGGGTTGTCATGTATGATGGTAGGTGACTAAACAACCACCTAGGGTTCACATGGCATCTTCTATATTATAGAGAAAAATGCTTTTAAGGGTCATCAACCATGTTTCCTCATGACTTCACAGACCAACCACACACCCATTTCATTGAAGAACTTCAAAGCAATCCAACTAATTATTCATCTTCTTTAGTCACAATATCTACCAAACAGAGTATTTCTGAAATTCCTGAAAGATAGATAAACCTGCTCTATCTTTCATTTTGATTTCAATCTCCTAACCTGGTTAGAAGATCAAGAAAAGTAATTTATGCTCCCACTGAACTAGAAAAATTAACACAATGCAGCTATCCTTACTGTCAAAAAACCTGAGAGAGCAAGATATGAAGTGGGCTCAAGCTCAAAACTAAAATTTTGGCAAAAACAACCACAGTTGCAGTTCTCCTGTAGAAATTCTAACTGCAGTTTCAAATTATCCAACAATGCAGAAAGAAACATAAAAACGAAGTACAGTATTTAAGTTTCAAAAATGAATAGACTGATGATCCTGAAATGTGCTATAATAGAACTTTATTCAGAATGGGATGGAGGGGGGAAAAGAAAGGGGTTTAAGAGCTGGACTGAGAAAAACTGCTACAGAAGCTCCAAGCAGAAAATGGAACTATTACCTTTGTAGAGAATGTCCTTGAGTCTCTAAAGAATTAATGAAATAATGTCCACCAACATGTCTGTACACTCTTGGGTCTTGATAGGAACAAATAACACATAATCAGGCTTCTCAGTTTGTGATCAGACCCACCAGAGGTTCATGCTTTGGGTTGTTTCTGACCCACCATGGGTTGAAACCCAAGTGTCCATTGGTTTCTTCTTCTGTAGGAGCAGGAAGGTTAAGATCGAGCATATCATGAACTTCAGGAAGCTGTTTCTGAATTACAATGGTCTGACTGACTACAGATTCAGAGCCACCTAACAAGTGAGATCTCTTGTGCCCACCCAAAGCTTGTCCTGATGCAAAGACCTTGAAGCAAACTGGGCACTGATGCCTTTTGCTCTTCTTTGATCCATAACTTGTCTCTGCAATGCCGACTCCATCTTGCTCTTGCTCCTGCTCCTGATCTTCAACTGGTGTCTCATTACTTCCAGATTTGTGAAGTTTACTATCAGCTGTTGGGTCTGGAGAAACCTCTGTTTCAATGCTGTTTTCACTGCTTTCGATTGTCGAATTGAAGCAGCCTTTGACCTTCCTGTGGCTAGCCCTGTGTCCTCCAAGTGCTTGGTAAGAATGGAAAGCCTTGTTGCAAGTAGTACACTCAAACCTGCTTCTCCTTGAACTTTCCCTACAGATTTCAGAATGTGATGCATCGTGCCTCATCTTCTTACTAGAATTTTCCCCCATTTCAGTATAGTAAGCTTCACTCTTTTTTCTCTTCCTTGAAGTAAGCTTTCCAAGCTCTGAATCAGCTCGATCCATTGCAGCTTCCGCAGTATATTCTTTGCCCAATTCAGCTTCAGAATAGTCCTTTCTGTTACTGGAAAAATCCTTCTCCAATTCAGCTTCCACTTCATAATTTCTGTGAAGCTCATCTATAGAAACTTCGGATTCAACCTTCTTGAGCCCAGCCCTCAAGAACCTAGACTTAGAATTCGGTAATTCAGACCTTTTCTTCTCAAACTGAACATTCTCAGAATCAGGAACTGCATAATTTGGCTTCTTGTCTCTTGGTTTCTTCATCTTCAGACTCTGCAGAGTTTCATCCCCATCATCACAGACAAAATCTCTACTTCCTTTCCCAGGATTTCGCTTATCCGGAGCTGAAGATCTAGTTCGAGCTTCTAAAACCACAGAATTGGTATCGGATGACTCTGCAATAGAATTCAATCCACCCCACTGACCAGAATCCCTAGATAACATCATCAAACACATAGCTACCTCTTCTTGTTCTTGCTCAATTTCCAAAACCGAAGTAGCATTGGCAACATACAAAGACGATGAAGCTGTAGCAGGCTTGTTCCTCATTCTCCTCGATCTTCTCCTACGCCTGGGAGCAGAACCCTCGTTGTCAGATTGGCTGTCCATGACCAATTTCTGGTTCTCACCAGTCCATGAATCATCTTCCACGCTGTTGTTCGAGACCCTTTCCTTCTCTTTCTCAGAGTGGCATCTCATGTGACCAAACAAAGCTTTCCATGACTGAAATTCTTTACCACAATCTTTACAAGTCTTGCCTTGATTAATCATCTCATCGTTCGGATCCGAAAGTCTCCAAGTCTTCTTCGGGTTCTCTCTGAGACCATAACCAGCATGAACGCCAGCTTCGAAGCCCATAAAGCTGCTACTATTTTTGCTTCCACCATTAGCCGAAGCTGAAGCAGCGTTCTTCTTGATGAGCTTCTCTTCCGCAGCAGCTGTATTCATGGTCACATGTGACCTCATATGACCACCCAAGGACCTGCCGCAGGGGAAGCTCTTTCCGCAGAACTTGCATACATGCTTCAGCTCTTGATCTTCCTCCATTAAAGCTAAAAAGAAGAAGAAATACAGATCAGAAAACAAAACGAGTGCTAAAATCGGATGAGCAAGCGCAAACCAGCGAGAATGCTTGGATTCTTGATCTCATTCCACCACAAATACCCAAATGCTGAAGAAGCAGAGGAACACAGAAAAACCCAGATCAGAGAAACCGAATCTGATACGGGAATCCAAACGTATCAAGTCTTTATTGCTTTCCAACTGAACACAAGAAGAGAACCCATCTCAGATTTCATAGCGTTTCGTCATCAAGAACAAGATCTGAAGCACAAAAGCCACTAAATTTGGTCTCTAGCTCTCACACACTCTGTATTGGGTAGTTGGAATTTGCAGAGAAAAATCAAAGCTTGAAGCGATATGTCTATGACCTTTGTTGCTAATGATGCGATGAACAGGCCAAAGCATGGAAAAGGAAAAAAAATTAAAATTAAAAGAAGGGAAGAGAGCTTTCCTATTATCTTTTCTCTCTCTTCTTTCCGTTTGGAGTGGTGCTATACTTGGAGGAGAAATCCATGCATGGAAGCAAAGATAAAAAGAGGAAAAGACAGATAGAGAGCTAGTGTAATCTAAGTATGAAACCTACACCATCACATCCAACGATCAAGATCTCTCCAACCCATTGGATGAGGAGCCCACAAGAACCAACTGCTCTCTAACTATTCCTTCCTTTGTCTTGCTCTTAAGGAAAGTTGTGAAAGCTCATAGACATGAAATGAGAGGATAGAATCGCCAACCGTCATTCTTTTGGACTTTCTCAATTCCCCTTATTATGGAAAAAGTTTCCAATAGACCAGGTAAGGGGTCCTTTCTTGGGACTTTGACAACTAATTTCATCACATGAAAAGGGTCTATTTGGAAATTCAATGGTATTTTTGTTACTTTCTAGATAAATGTTATCCTTTTTTTTTTTTTTTTTTTTTTTTATAATATTTTTATAAATTTTCATCATTTGCCCTCAAAATAAAAAAAAATTGATTAGTTTTCTAAGTTAAAAAATAAAAAAATAAAAATTGTTAATTTGCCCAATCGATTGTGGGCTCAGCTGTATGGCCTAATTCCACTCCTTGGTTGGTTGACCTTTATTTTTTTTTCTCTGTTATGCCCTGCAAATAATTGAAATTTTTTACTGATACGGGAAAAGTATGAAGAAATCGGGTTCACCCTCGGTTCAACTCTTGACCCCGGTTGGGAACGATCTGACTGTTTTAGGTTCGAATGAACGTGGTTTAAGGTAGCGTGCTAAGGAAGAAACATTGCACGTTCAGAAGGCAAGCACACACTCAGGAATCTTGGGATGGATAACCCACCAAGAGGCGGTTATTAGCGCTCGTGGAAGCGGACAATCGTGCAAACTGGGGTAACCGCTACACCCGTAGCAAATGATCATGTGATTAATGGAAGTTGTCCATCACCCCAAAGATCGGGTCTAACCGTAAAGATCCGATGGCTACCAAAAGAAGCCCCGAATGAGTTTAATGGACAAGATTAGAAGATAAAAACTATATAAGTCATAACCTACGTACAAAAAAAGTAACAGAATTGTATTTCCAGTAATCGTATTCAAACTTTTGCTTTGCAATTAGCCAAAGCCTTTGTGATCAGTTCATCAACTGACTTAGCCTTCGGAGGTGGCCTCTCGACTCCCACGGTCGAGCCACATCAGACGATTGTTTTGCAGGTTATTCATCAGTGATCTAAGGGCTGAGTAGATCTTGGACGCATCACTTACTAAAAAAGAAAAAAACATATGGTTAGAGGACCTTTGGTTCTATGTGTATATGAAATCTTGGTTTGACCCGATTGATCAGGTGGCGAAAGTAGGCGTTTAGTAATGACTTGGTTATGTAGACGGTAAAATTAAAAAACAAAAATATTCAAATTTTTTTATATAGGTTTCCATCAAACTCAATTTTCAAAATATATAATGTCCATTTCACCCTTCATTAAAACGAAGAAGAAGTAGATGAAGTTATGAAGACACGCTGCTTTCACCCATCTTCTTCATTTTTTAAAGTTTTAGAGCCCAAATCGTCATTTGGGTCAAGAGTAGAACAATAATAAAATATGATTCAAGATATTATGAAAAATACACATATGCCACATCATTAGTTAACTAACTACTTTTGACCATATGGAGAATAGAAAATAGGCAAAATATGAGGTGTTGCTAATACTTTCAATAAATACAAGGGACAATATAGTAATAGAGCTATGAAATATTTAGTTTAGGAGAAAATTAGGCATTTTATTCAAATGATTCTCATATTGTGAAGTGAAGTAAACTATAAATTATTATATCCCATTATGCTGGATTTTGGCCATTTAATATTTAGGGGTATACTTATTGGTAAATAATTTTAATATACACACGTCTGAGTAATTGAAATTTGAAATAAGGAAACCATTACTCCTCCTAGTGTGTCTTCTTTGATGTTTAGGGTTTGGAGTTTCTATTCAAATCCTCTATCAAATCTCTAAACATCAAGAATGTGTTGTTCACTTGTCCAGTTTCTTCCAAAAAAAAAAAAAAATATTATATTACGAAGTCATACATATTCTATTTTTTTAATAGAAAGAAGTTAACTTAAAAAAGAGCAGAACACGAGGCCAAGTAGAGTAGAGTTCTAAAAGCCACGAAGAGAAGTACTCGTTCACTCAACCTCAAAATCAAGAAAGCCTTTCTAGCTAGGTAATCCGTCAAAGGCACACAAATTTAAGTGTCATACTCTATACTCGTGATATAAGATGATAGTTAAGTTTTTAACTTTACTAGACTTATATAGTCTTTGTGTAATCGAGATTTTTTTTCCATTGTCAAATAAGTAAAACTAAGTAGGTCATGATATTTTCAAATTGAATAAAAAATCGAATCATAAAATAATAAAGTCGAAAGCTGTGAGGCTAACCTTTGTGCATTATCTGCAATAATCTCTGAGTCAAATCGTTGTTGAAGATCAAAACTCGAGGTTTTCTTTCCCTTCCTCCTCCTCCTCTTCAGTGTATCAGAGAATTTATTTGTAAGATTCAATAAGAGAGATAGAGAGAAGAGAGATAGAGAACCTAAAAGCAATATATAAAGATATATCTTCCTCTCATTAAGAAAATTTACTAAAATCTAGGATTTTAATTTCCTCAATTAATTAACCATTAATGAGATATTATCAATCCTTTAGAATCCAAGCCAGTTACCAAATATCAAAACAATCAGATACCAAACAGGTGACTTGATTTGAATTTTGTCGAGCAGCCAAACGCATAAGGATAAATCCCTAGAAAGACCCACTTTTAACACAAATTTTATCCAATCATACAAACAATTAAGGGTATATTTAGTGACATGAATCCAAGGATTTGAAATGAAATGAAAATTTAAAATCTATGGATGCACAGTTCAAAAAATTAACTGTTTGGTTAGCCTCAAATCTATCGAAGTTGGTAGAATTCCGTCGGATTATTCCGCGTGAATCCACAAATTCTCATCCATTTTATATTCGGGTGGAATCTGTGGATTTCATCCAATACCCAAGAATGACTTAATTCACGTTTTTAGACAAAAAAGTGAAATCCCTGGATTTCATGAATATAAAGATGTTTTATAACCAAACAGGTATGAATCTCCGATTCATGAATCCATGGATTTGAAACCCCTGAATTAGATAACCAAATAGCCGTAAATGGTTTTAGGGATCGAAATGAGCCCAGAGTTTCTACCCGTGAACGTAGACAATTCTCACGCCACTCCATCATTTGTTTAGAGGAAAACTGTGGATCTACTTCAGACAGTAGTGGTAACCTTTTATATAGAGACAGTAAGTCCAAAGAAGTCTTAGGTTCGAACTTCCATTCCTCTACACCTTCCCCTCCTCCTTTCCTATCCCCTAGGCTTACGGGGGCCGGGCCCTCAATCCTTAGAGTTTGAATCCTCCACCTGCATGGAGAGGAATTTTCTAACCTGTATTGTTAGCTCTATATATGACACATATGGTTGATTTATGCTTAGAGGATGCTAGCATCTCTGAGGGGCTTATTTCTGGTAGTGTTAAGATAAACTAAAGATAAATCTCTCTCTTAAACATGTAATGAAAAAGATATAAAGAAAGTATAGTTTACCCTCATTAGTAGAGTCTCTCAACTCAATTGAAGTGATAGCTACTTAGAAACAAAATCAAATCCAATTGATTTAAGCTTGAGGAAGGGAAAAGAGTCTTAGTTGTTCTCTAGTGATTTTTAAATTCTTAAGCTTTCTCACAGGTTGGCCAACGTGGGCTGGATTCTGAGTCAGAAGATAGGGTGGCGGTGCCGGCCAGCCTTGTTTTTTCAACAAATTCTGGATTGGAACGAACCCACTTTAACCAGCTTCTAGCTAAGACTAATTTCTGCTGTACTTCTTTATGGGTCTTGCTCTTACTGCCTTTGAAAACCCTCTTATTTATTTCCAACAAAACTAATTTTATCATTTAATTTTGGATCTCAGTGGTGAACTGAACCGGGTTTAAAAGGAGGCAATGCTCGATAGAGACTGAACCAGTTAAAAGAAGCACAATCTAGACCGAGATGGGCCGACCCGAATTGATGTGTGCTGCCATTGATACCTCTAACTAAAACCCAGGTTGGGATAGGATTCAGTTCAATTCGCTCGGCTCGCTGGGTCCAACCACGTCTAACCCAATAGTATGGTCAACCCAAAAGGTATAAACCGGTTGGAGCGGAGTACCGGTCAAGCCAAACTGCTTACATGGTTCAACCACCCAAATCTACTACTAATTAATGATATGGACTAAATCAGTGGGCTAACCACTGAGGTTTCTAAAAACCACAAGTGTTACTCCTATTCTTTATTCCACATGATTTGCTTCGATTATGACTGAATCAAAGTATCAAACAGTGATGCCACAAACCTATTTGTTTATCAAGAAAAGTTCTCTGTGGGGGAAGTGTATCAGTTGCACTTTCATATAAGCAATAAAAACTGACTTTCTTATCCTTCATGAGAGACATAAATCTCATCTCTATGATACTAATGCTCCTATTTTTTTTTTAGTGATACATGCAGAGAAATGACTTGTACAGACTTCAGCATCACTATACTCCCCTATGCACATATGTATTCTTCTTCGCATTATAGTGATGGTCTACTTCAGTTTAAGAGTTTAAAAGACTTCCATTAAGTAAGTGATGCTGAAATTGACAAGTGAAGATTGGCCACACCTTGGCTTCCCTCTTTTTGTTTTCACATTATGAATTTTGTGACTTGTGATAAAAAGATGCTTGAACAAGTAGTATTCCTTTCCATATATTCACCACAACCCTTGGCCTAACACTAGAGCCAACATGCCATGGTGGAGGCCAAATCTCATCACTTCCTACAGAACTATCCACCACCCACTACTACACTACTCTCTAACTAATGTATTACTTTTACTTTTCCTTCACTTTCTATTCTGCCCAAGATATATTCTCTCTCTCTCTCTCTCTCTTTGGCTTATGCTAAAAATTCCATATGTTTCTCTCCCTCTTCTCTTCAAGTTAGGAGAACATAAGTATCTTTTCATAGAGGTGTGAGAGAGAGATTCATAGGAGTGTTAACATGAGCCATCCCCTAGGATCTTTTTCCCCTTCAACAAAGTCATCGGCAAAAATTCTAAAGACCCAATGCATAATGTAGAGTACCACCCTCCTGCTCTATCATTTACCGTACTACTATATACTCCGCTTTTTATTTACAACTGTTTCATCGCTATTTAGTAGTTAGCTGATTCCCCATAAAACTGACCTAGAAAACCATTTCCTATAAAGAAAACAGTCACTCCATTATCCTTATTCTAACTAAATGGAATCAACCACATCGTTCCTTATTCTCCAATAATATGATCTATTTAAGGTCATCTCTAAAAGAACGTTCAAACTTTCGTAAGTCTTTCTCTATGTGTAAGAGCTTCCAAAGACTTCCATCGGACACGAGCATGCCATCTCAAATGACTTTCAAAGCGGACCATGCCACTGAATGGACTTGAACTGAAAAAAACCTTATAGGCCCTAGTTATAAGGATATCAAAAAACCTAGATTTAGATGGAAGGTTAGGTTTTTTCCTAACTCAAGCTTAGAAAATCAAGATTAGCACATTTTGACTAACTGCCCACATAAAATAGAAAACTAGCATATTTCATACTAATGCATGAAAGCTTAATTTACCAAAGAATAGAGAATTGAAAACAAGAAACTATGTGCAAGCAACTACTAATCCACAAAACCTATTTTATATATGCCCTAATCATAAAGGTTGCATGTGTTTCTTGGTTGTGTAATAATGGAGCATGTGTCTATGAGCAAATTCTCACCAGCAATGCTTAGCAAGTACTCAAATTGAGTTTCTGTGGGTCCATTTTCTTCTTTGCTTATGGATAGATGAGGTGGTATTGGAGAAGAAGTAGAGAGCACTACCATTACTAAAACTCTATCTTTTGTTTCTTTGCATCTTTAGTTCAACCAAGGGAAGACTTCAAAGCTTTCCAAGTCTAAAAGCATGTGGATAAGAATCAAATGCTGGCTCATCTAGGTGATTTTTTGCTTTTTCTACTTTTTCCACTAGGAACAAAAGTATAGCTGACCCAACCCAACCTCCCTATTTCTACTAAATGCTGATCCAGGGAGTTTGTTTTCTCTCTTGAATTTAACTCCCCAGCCTGAGAAATCTCTTGTTTTGTCATGGAAAGAAAGATAATTTAATAAATGGGTAATTTTCATTTGGACTTCTTGAAATTTCATTCAAGTTATTTTTATTAAGTAGAAAATTATATTTTATACTTGTTTCTCTTATGATATTAATTTTTTTTTTAAATAGTCAATGAAAAATACATTATCATTTTTATGATTAAAATAGTTTCATGCCTATTTGATTTCTTTTATTCAATTGGTAATATATTCCATTAGAAGATTACTCCAATACCAAATTGTTGGTACCTTAGGTTTATTGCAAAAATTTGACTAAATTAAAGAAAAGAAAATCTCGACAGGAATAATGACATTTTGGGTAATAAGAATGACAATATATTCTTAGTTAGTTTTTTTAGATACCACAGAGGAGGTAGTTAGAATTTTGTTTGAGAGAGAATTCTTCCACATTCTAATTTGTGAGTGGGAGATGTATATTAATATTATTTGAATTATAATTTCAATATTTGAATTTGAATTACAATTTGTTTACAATCAAACTCTATAACTTGTTGATATTTTAACAATCAATCAAATTCTTCTTGATCGGTTGTAGATAAGAAAGGATAGAAGTTAATTACAATGGATTTGAATTTGAATTTGAATTCAAAGACTTATCCTTTACACTCCCCTGTAAGGTCATTGGTTGGGAACAGATAGTGAGCCTAGATTTTAAAAATTTGAATCTCGGAGCAAATAAGCCTTTGGTGAGAATGTCTGTGATTTGGTCTCATGTGGGAACGAATTGGATTGAAAGATTTTTGGTGGCGACTTATTTGCAAACAAAATGATAGTCAATCTCGATGTGTTTAGTTCATGCATGGAAGATCGGATTAATAGCAAGGTAAGTAGCTCCAATATTATTGCAGTATAGAGTTGGTGTGGAAGTGACAACCCCAAGTTCACGCAATAGTTGATGTAACCATATCAACTCAATGGTAGCATTAGCAACCCCTTTGTATTCAGATTCTGTAGAGGAGAGAGCCACAGTGGGTTGTTTCTTGAAACTCTAAGAGATCACGTTAGGGCCCAAGTAGACACAATAGCCACTTATAGATTGTCAATCACTAGTTGAACCAGCCTAGTCCGTGTCACTAAAGGCAGTGAGAGAAAGATTAGTTGTGGGCTGAAATAGAATCCCATGGGATGGGGTCTCTTTTAGATAATGAAGATTTTGTCCATAGCCCAATCCTCAATAGTAGGATGATGCATATATTGACAAATCCTATTGATGACAAATGCTATATCAGGGCGTGTGCGAGTCAAATACTGAAGGGCAATCACTGTATTTCTATATTGGGACGGATCATCATAGATGGGAGGTTCTTCAGAGGTTGCTTTGATGCCAAGTTAGAATTTCGTTTGAGAGAGAATTCTTCCACACTCTAATTCGTGAGTGGGAGATGTATATTAATATTATTTGATTTATAATTCGAATATTTGAATTTGAATTACAACTTGTTTACAAATCAAACTCTAAAACTTGTTGCTACTTTAACCATAACTCAAACTTTCTTGATTAGTGAGATAAGATCAATTGAGGATAGAGTTAGTTACGGGGGTTTTGAATTTGAATTTAGAGATTTATCATTTACAGAGATAAATACTAGAGTTTTTTTTTATATTTTTTTATTGGTGGCTCCTATAAGTGGGTTGAAACTTTAATGTCCCCCCTAAAGTGGGAAAATTACTAGTGACTCATTTTCAATAAAACCCAATATTACTCTTACTCACCTTATTTTATCTATTAATTTGAAATTGAAATGACCATCTTGCCTATGAGGGGGGTGACATGACTAAATTACTCTCCAATACCCAACCCAACCCTTTGTGGTTGATAGGAGATATCCTGTCATCCATCTTCTACTTAAAACACCGTACCATCCGCCGGAGTCCCCTTTTCGGAAATTGCACCCACGCATGGTTTTAGACTGGAAATCTCTCTTAGTCGGAAATCACTACCTCCATTGAAAGGAGGAAAGACGTTTTAAGGTTAGTTTTGTAATTTTATTGAACCTTTAGAACCCAATAGGTGAACGACTAAAACATTAAAGGACTATAGTTGCAATAGATGGTTCTTCCATCTAGATCTTAACGTTAGTCTTTAAAAAACTTGTGCTAATTTGGGATTGTATTTTATTATTGTTTCTCACCAACCAAGTGGTATTTTTGTTTGATCAATGAGAGTAAGGTCAACTATGATCACAAAGAACTCATTGTTGTGCTTATGATTTGTATTTGCAATTCCTTGCATTACAAGTGTGAAATTTAAATGGGATTAAAATATATTGGAAGCAAAAAATGTTGTCTTGTATAGAAGAGAACAGACAAACATGTAGGCAACTTTGAATTTGGCACGAATGTTAACGTTGTCTCCATTTTTTGTCTCATCCAGCTTCGGGTATCTTAAGGGTATGTTTCCCTTGGCGTTATTTGGCTTAATCAATCTCTCTCTTTCATCGATTAGAGTGCCCTTATAATGGAGGTTCATTAGCAGAGTTAATATGATTTTGACCGAATTCATATCGAACTATATACCAACGTACGGTTTTGAATCGTGAGTCACATTCCAAGAAGAATAGTACCCAACTTTTAAAATACGATTTTCATACTATTTGTATTTAAGTGATACTCAATCACTAGGATTGGCATAACCGACTTACTAAGGTTTGAGTTCACCCTTACTAATACCCAACCCAACCCTTAGGAGAGCTATAGGAAAAGGTATGACATCTCTACTTAAAACACCAAAAGGCCCGTTGCGGAATAGAACTACCACCGTACTTCGAAATCTCTTATTGTTAATCCTACTCTCCACCGAAAGGAGGTCTACCTTAAAGTCGGAATCACTAACAACTAAAACATTGCAGCAATATAAGATCTAATTTAACTTTCTTGAACCTCGATAATTTTCGTCGAGCCAAGTTGTATTGTAGGTTGATCAATGAGAGCTGAAGGTCGACGATGATCACAAAGAACTCATTGTTGTGCTAATGACCCGCACACATGCAAGGTTTTTACAAACCTAACCAGCATGAAGACGACGGTTTATTGAAGTAGTAGCAAATGCAAGAACAATAGATTTGGCTTGTTCAATGTTCCAATCCCATAAGAGCAACTGTCGACCTTGATTTTGTTTGGATTGTAGCTCACAAACTCTTCTTCCCCAAAACTTACGTTCGATTTTGAGAAAATTTCCCTCTCGAATATCCAAGTGCAATTCGTCTACTTTTTTTTTTTTTTTAAACTCACCATTCAAGGAAACGGAGACACGAGGGAAGAGCCAAGGGCCCACCCACGGGGGGAAAAAAGAAAAAAAAGAAGCACGAGAGGGAAGGGGGCCTTTGCTAGATTATCAATCACAGAGTTGCCTAATCTAGGAACAAAAAAAAAAAAAAAAATACAATAACTAAACTTAGAAGTGAGACAGTGGATGTCATAAATTAGTGGTTGGGTATCAAGACGGGAACTTTCCTTTCATCATGTAGGAAGGAAATTAGCTTATTGTTGTCGGATTCCACTTCCAGTAATTCAATTCTCTGCTCCTGAACCCCTTTCAAGCCTTTCCCTCACCACCATAACCTCCCTTTCAAGCACAGCTCTAAATATCATGGGTATTGATCTAGCCACATCAATATTACCTTCCTCATTTCTTAATATAAATTTCACACCTGACACACCTGTAGCTTTAACCTTTGCAGCATTCACATTACGAAATTAAGGATTAGATTAAAAACAATATCACCAAAACACTCAACTTCTTCGTGGATGATCTTTTCGATAGGAATCTCAATCTTAATCACAACACTGACGAACTTCTTATGGGTTAGTCATTCTATTCTCATAAAATCTATTACTCACCAAATGATAATTCCTAACCCTAACTCAATTACTCTACTCAGATTCGAGCCCTTGAACCCTTGATTCAGTGGTAAATCTTGTGAGTTGAGAGAAATACACAACTACAATTCCAGGTGGGTTCAACAGAAAACCTTCGTTAAGGCTTTTACCATTTTGGACCGCCATTGATCGACGAGTTCGTCTGCGAGCACCCGAATCTGTGATTCAGTGGCAAGAAATCTTGATTTGAGAGGACCATTGCTTGGAATCCTCACAGGTTTCTTCTTGTTTGACCAAAGCCATGGCTGAATCACAAACCCATTCCAAACCTATCTAGTATGCGCTAAGTAGAATATATATAATTTCACTTGTTTTATGGGGAAGCTGTTACGTGATTTCTGGCAGGGAGAAGGTGATAGCAGCAGTGGCCGGTAGGGAAGGGGGTGTGGTGGTTTCTTGTGGTGATAGATAATTTTTAATCAAAAGCAGTCTCGATTGCGAGCATTACCAACCCCCTTACTCAACAATAGAGCACCAAAACCGGAATCTCCTTGAAACCTGGATTTGGTAAGTCTTTCATGACAACCTACAATCCACAAAGTAAACCGAACGTGGTGAAGTGTAAGAAAAAGATGTATGAAAGGAGAATTTCTCTCTTCTTTAAGGTTGGGTAAGAGAGGGAGATTATGGTTATTACATCTCATTAAGGGCAAAATTGTCTTTCAACTTTTAAAAATTGAAATCACTATTGAAATGAAGATTAATGAGTAATGTTAGGTTTTTGTTAAAAAAGGGTCACCAATAAATTTTGCCACTTTAGGGAGGAGGCCAGATTTTCACCCCTACTTAAGGCATTTGGCTTGGGTGCTGCGTACGTAATTAATGCGCAGCACCTGCAGTCTATGGTCGAGACTGTCTTTTTCACAAAAAGTTGAGAATCCACTTATGTGAAACAGATGTTCGAGATTTCAATCTCGATCGTAGGCAGCATAGTGCTCATGAAACACGGTGGCTACTTAAGATAGTTTACCAATAAAAATCTCTAAATATAAAATGTCACTTTTTTTAATAAAAAAATGACTTTGGTCAAATCTAAGAGAGTCTAAGTGAAAATTACCCTTTATAATTTTTTTTCTTTTAAGATAGAAAGAGATTTCGTTATATATTGACAATCCTACACTAATTTAATCCAAGTTAGGTTCTCAATTTATCTGGAGTGAATGGTCATATGGTAATTCACAATCTACAAGTATAGTTGGTGACCGATCTAGACCATCCATGAGCTTGATCCCACCCTTGAGGGGTTGGACTTGTATCCCCATGAATGAGTGAGAGCTCAAATCTTGATAGAAGAAGAATCTGAAATAAGATCTGTGCCTCCCTCTTTGATTCCACTATCCTCGAAAAAGATAACAAAAATGTTGAGATTGTTAAACAACTCAAAAAAGTGTTGTCAGATACTGATTCTCAGAAGAAATCAAAGTTAATTGGTGGATGGTTAAGGATACAAGAAGCTTAAAAACAATTCAATAGATGACTGACTACATAAGATTCAATCAATAAAATAATTGAGAAGATAAAACAGGTCCACTTTGTAATAGTAAATTAAAGGATCTCTTAATGCTGAAGTGAGCATGAACATGTTAAAGCCTTGTAAGGCACCATCTACTAGAAAATGATAGAAAATGATTCTAATGTTTATTGTATATCTCAACCGAAGTGGGTTGTTAATGTCAAATTGGACCCTTGTGTCAACCCAAGTCGAAACCTAATTAGCCAGGACCACATATATTCAAAAGAGTAGACAGTTAGAGTAGACCGATCAGTGGTTATTGAGAAGCCGCCTCCAATGCCTAAATCAGATTAATAAACAATATTACCCCTCAGCATGGCTTTATGGTCTGAAGTCTGAATTGGTTAAACCGGGTGGTAAGGAAATGAATTCTTTCTCGAGAAAGTGTATATCGTTGCTTAGCATTGAAAGGAGATATTTATATTTTAACCTATTAGAAAGGGTGCATTTAATGCATCCTAGTCAGCCTCCAGTTCTCAAGTAATCGGCCATGTAGACAGGACATGGGTGTTCACCGATAGCCATCAATGATAGAGATTCAAAGACCATGTTGAGGTACCAATCTCAAATTGGTTTCAGAATTTTGAAGTATGATCTCGACAACATGGTTATGTTGTCTATTATGACCTAGTGATCATGATTTTTTTTTAATACAACAAACTAATCATTCATTAGAATGGGAAATAGGGGGTACTTAACAAGACTGAATCAACCCAAAAGTGGAGGGTCCCACCCTACCCTGTCCAAATAGGATAAAGCTCTCCTGGCCAGTTTTCGGGGAACAAAATTCTAGTCATTCAAAAAAGGAAGCCCATGATACAGCCGAGGCTACAGGAGAGCATAATTCATGTAGCCAAGGATCGAAATTTGGCCAAACCATCACACACGGGACTGATAGGGCCTTTCTTTTAGAGAGAGATTACATCTTGAATAATACCCACAAGACCTTATAATGGGCTGGGCTGGGCTGGGCTTGGCCATTAAGAATATTAAGTCACTAATAATTCACTTTTATGCCATTTTGCATTATCTCATGTGGATCAGACCTTAGACCTTGGACCTTAGATGCTTTCCTTCGGGGGCAAGAAAAATCTTGAGAAAGCTATGGATTATTAAAGGATCAATACGATTTGGAGGTCTATTCTTTGTGTCCATTTCGATCTAGATATTTCCCTGCTCTCAGTTCATTGATGTGTAAACGTATCTATCTTCTTCTATAACCTTTTATTTATGACCAACAAACAATTTCACAGGTTTTTAATGGCATCCTTTTTGCTTCAATACTGATGTTCCAAAAGAAGGCATGAATAAAAACAAACTTTAATTTTTGGTAGTCCTTTCTACTAGGGAAAAGCACTTTGAGACTGTGGCATCTCTCTATACGAATATATTTCAAATTAGAAAATAAGCATGATGATCGAGGGCTAGTGGTTGTTGCAGAGGAATCTTTCCCCGATAGATCGTCTTCAATTCATTCATGTAGATCTTCAAGCACCGACGATTTCTCCTCCTCTACCATCACTAATGTCTTGAGGTCTTGACAACAATACACTTTTAGTGATGTATAACCCAAGGATTTATCCAATGGGTTTAACAAGTGAGGATCCACCTTCACTTTCCTTGATCGGATATTAATACAAGTTAAGTGAGTCAATTGGCAGATGATATGTGTCAATGGACAATTTTGATCTGCTACTTAGAGTCTCAAACTCCTCTAGCTTATATGTAATCCAGATAAAAGTTTGTGCGATATCCTCTGAAGACTACTTAAAGTCTCAAATAGATTAATTATCTAGGGATTATGCTTTTCTCAAGTGATTAGGGTTTTTCTCTAGTGGCCCTTTTTCTTTTCTACCCTAATTATTCCTCTCTGTTTTCAGGTAAATAAGATTTGTTAGCTAGAGCTAAAAGAGTGACCTAATCATTTCATGTTCTATATTGTATTAGAGTTACAATTGTTATTTTTTTTTTTTCTTCTTCCTTTGAGCACAATATGTTGTTATGTGTGACTTGGAAGTCTTGTGCCCCACTTGGAAATGGATTTGCATAAACAAATTTTAATGGACGACTTGAATGACCGTTTTATAAGATTTGTAAAATGAAAGTGGAAACCATCATTGATCTCGTTTTTATGAGTACGGTATGATCTACCTAGATGGGTCAACCCGTGTCTCTGATTGAAACCATATACATATGTACTTTATACATTCTCTTATGGAATCATTGTGAGATTTGGAGTTTTCATCCTGGGTTATGGGTTAGAATTTTTGTAATACTATTTTAGTGGTTGGTTGTGAGATTCCCTATTATAATCTTCTTTTTACATGGTGAAAATTCTTTTTCTTTGTCAGTGTATACTAACATGCATTGTTGTGTGAATCACACTAAATTTTTGTATTGCTTTGATTTGTTTCTATTTTTGTCTATGATTTCTTGGAGTTCATTCTTACATGTATTCGTTACAAATGTATAGACATTCTATGATGAGAGATGAATAGTTTTATGTACATGGAGGAAAACTTTATCCTATGTATCACATCGGTCAATTTGGAGTAAATAGACAGAAAACACATTGAGAAAATAAAATTTTGGAGTAAGCACCAAAGAAACCCAAAAAGGGATCTCGTTATGTCTTCTTTTGTAATTTGGTCTAGAGCGTTTAGAAAAAAATTACATGACATGAGATGAAATGTACATAATGCGACATCAATTAAGAAAAGAGCAAATTGCATTGGCACCTCAAAATGGAGGCCTTAAGAACTTGATACCCGTTTAGCACGGAGACCCCAAAATTAGATTTTTATTGGGATATATTTGTCCAATTTGTCACTAAAAACCTTTCGGCACAACTTTATATTAAGGATATTTTTGAAAATAAACAGAGATTTAACTGTTTTCAATGATAAATTTGACCAAATATCCAATAAAAATCTAATTTTGGGGTCTCTGTGATTTTTAAACATAAAATAGGGTGTCAATGTTTTAAGGCCTTCATTTTGGGGTGTTAGTGCAATTTGCTCTTAAGAAAAAAAAAAAGTTGATTGCTTTTTTCTTTGATGAGGTTTTGATCATCTTAGGATTGACCAAATCTTTTGATAGTTATAGATAGAAATACCTTTTCATTCACCTACAACACCCTATAAGGATCATAATTTTCCATTCCTAAAGTAAGAAAATTATGTCATTTTATTTGAGAAGTCATTGAAGATAGGAGGATTCGATTGTTAAAAGTAGGAATCAATGATAATGTGGCGGATATGCTTACCAAGATTGTCCAAGGAGAGAAGTTGAATTGGTGTCTATCTTCTCTTGGTTTCAAGAAACATGATTTGACAAGTCGGTGATTTCCATCAAGGTGGAGATTGTTGGGTTAGTGATGAAAATCATTTTTATCTTTTGGGTTCAAATTGAACTTGGTGGATCTCACTTAGTGTTAAACATGGGTTGGTATTTGGTATCATTAAGAGGTTATGGGAGAAGTAAATGGGGTAAGAAAAAAAGAGTTTCTAGTGAGTTCTAAGAGGGGTTTTGAGCAAAAACGGGATTGCGCTTTTGAGTCTTCTTCTTTTTGTGGATTTGCAAGAAAGGGGCTTTTTCTCTCTTGTTTTCTTCTCCATTGTTGCTCCATTGAAGCTTGAGCTTAGATTGAAACGGGTTTTTTTTTCAAGAGCTTGAAGGGAGTCAAAACCTTCCAATTTTATTCCAGTGGATGTATAAGTCTGAAAAGAATAAACTTGTATGGTTTAGCTCGATGAATTTGTGAAACAACTTAGCGCTACCTTAGTAGAGCACAGTGATATCCTGATCTCTCTACGAGCAATGGCGATTGAGTAGCGGGAGACGCTAATTGAACTGGTGATGAAGCTTACCTCCCTTGATGGCAAAATTGAGCAAGTCTTAAGGATGCCACCAACACCGGAGCCACAATGTAAGAACGGATCTTTGTCTAAGTCCTCCAACTCTTATCATGGTGGATCTATACAAACTCGCATAGTGCGATTGGATTTTTTGAAGTTCTTCAGCACAGATCTAGCTAGCTAGCTGTTCAAAGCTGAACAATTTTTTGATTACCATACAACACTAAGACGAACAACGACTTAACATCTTGTCATCCCACGTGGACAAAAAAGCATTGCAATGGTTCTAGTGGATGTATAAGTCTAATCTCTTCACAACTTGGGAAACATTCAAGAGATCGATTGAGAAATGTTTGGGGCCAAATCCTTTTGAGGATCCCCGAGCATTACTTGCTAAGTCTACACAACAAACTATTGTCGCAGAATATCAAGCACACTATGAGGCTTTGGAAAATTGAATTTCTCAAATACCACAGAATTCTGGTAAGTTGTTTCATCTCTGGACTTCAATCTGATAAATGACATGAGGTAATGGCTTGTCATCCAGTGGATATGGATCAAGCGGTGGAGTTAGCAAGGTTATATGAGGTTATATGAATCCAAGGTCTATGAAGGAAGGCGAACCTTCCCCATAATCCTTCCTATTTCTACCAAACCGCCTTTACTGCCAACACCACCATCCAACACCCCATCAAATCACTGCCGACAACAACCCCAGCAACGGTCACGTTGCATGTTAAATGATTATCCCCTATAGAAATGCAAGCACGCCGAGAGATGGACTGTGCTATACTTGTGAAGAAAAATTTACGCTAAGACACCGGTGTAAGAGTAAGCAACTCTATTGATGGAGTCAAAGGAGCACGCTGCAACTGGAGATGACCTTGAGTTAGGCGAAACGCATGGGAACAACGTTGAACTGGAGTTGAAGAACTGACCTGTGAGATGTTCACCCTGATGGGAGTTAATTCACCAACCACTCTTCGATTGACTAGGTTTACAACGGACCGGCCGATTCAAGTTCTTGTTGATGGGGGAAGTACCCACAACTTCAGCAAGAGTGAGGTTGTCAAATATCTGGATCTAAAGGTGGAAGTTGCAAGCAACATATCGGTGGTAATTGGTGATGGTAAAAGGTTAGTATGTGAAGGGTTAGTTCGTAATTTCACACTTTTCCTAATTACGTTGCTACTTTCGATGCACATGTATACCCATCTATGGTGCAGATGTATGTTCAGGTGTACAATGGATGGCCCCACTAGGATCCATCATCTTTGACTATCAATGAATGACAATGCAGTTTGAAGATGCAAATCAAACGGTTCAATTAAAAGGGGCCACTGAAAATGCTCCCATGCAAATACAATATCATGGGCTCTAGAAAGTTGTTGAAGCCCAAAATTATGAGATGTTATTCAAATTGGATCTGGACGGTCCAGGTGGGAACACTAAGCCCATCACAAATGAAGACTTACAAAAGTTGCTAACCCAATATTCCTATGTTCGACGAGCCCAATGAGTTACCGCCACTTCGAGCTCAGGACCACCGCATTCACTAGCTGCTAGACACTAAACCAATGAATGTACGCCCTTACAGGTACTTTTATTTTCAGAAATTGGAAAATGAATGGCAAGTGGCTACGATGCTACGCAACGGCATCATTCGCCCAAGCATAAGTCCATATTCTTCACCGGTGCTACTCGTTAAGAAACGAGATGGGACTTGGAGGTTTTGCATCGATTGTAGAGCTCTTAACGCGGTGACAATTTGAGATTGCTTTCCAATTTCCTTGCGGATGAGCTTTTTGATGAACTCCATGGATTGGCTTTCTTCTCCAAGATGGATCTACACTTGGGCTACCATCAAATCAGGGTTCGGCCAGAAGACATCGAGAAGACGACTTTTAGAACCCAAGACGGACATTATGAATTTCTCGTAATGCCATTTGAACTCACTAATACCCCGTTGACCTTTCAAGCTGCCATGAATGAAATCTTCCAACGATACCTGTGACGATTCATGTCGTCTTCTTTGATGACCTCCTCATGTACCTCAAGTCTTGGGCAAAGCATTTGAAGCACTTGGAGATTGTTTTAGAAACTCTACGGGCTCAACATCTCTTTTCCAAACTAAGTAAGGGCCTGTTTGGTTACATGAGTCTGGAGATTTCAAATCTATGGAGTCATAATTCATAAAATTAATTGTTTGGTTAACTAAACATGTAGAATGAAATTTGTGGATTCATCTGTAATTTTTGTGAATACAAAAATGTTTAGCTTTTTTATAGTAGGGATGAAATCTCTGGATTTCACCTCATACCCATAAATCTACATATTCACGTTTTTAGTGTAAAAAGATGAATCTCTAGATTTCATGAATTCAGGGATTTTCACAACCAAACAGTTTAAATCTCGCATTCATGAATCCAAAGATTTCAAATCTCTGGATTCATATAACCAAACAGGCCCTAAGTGCACCTTTAGAGAAACAACAGTTGAGTATTTGGGTCACATAGTGACACTAGATGGACTATAGTTGATCAAGATAAGGTTGCAGCTAGTCTTGGCATGGCCAATGCCATCAAATTTGAAAGAAGTCAGAGGATTTTTAGGATTAACAAGGTAACTCTGCAAGTTTGTAAAAGGATATGCAAGCTTAGGGTGTGTATTACAGTCGCAAGCTTTCTCCGAGAATGCAGGTCGCCTTCACTTATGTCAGAGAACTCTTTGCCATTACCCAAGTTGTTTCCAAGTGGCGCCAATATCTACTTGGGTGACGCTTCACGTAAGATTGATAGACCATCTTTTTGAAGGATTATACCATATAATTCGGTTTAGTGCTTAATTGTAAGAGAATTAGTTAGAAAAACAGTAACATATCTAGTTCTGAGCACATGCAATAGAAGTCTACTGAAGATTGTCTTCCTAAAGATGTAATCAGTTCCATACACAAATCATTAGTGAATTAATTTCCTCGTTTTCCCTCAATTTCTTCTATTTTTCTTCTCTTCTCTGTTCCAATTTTGAAAGCTTGCATCATTAAGGGTGGCTTGAGTTTCTCACAAAGCAACTACATAGGTTTAGATGGGCCCTTGAGTTCACCAAGGTAATGTTGGGCATCATGTTCAATTCGTCTAAAGAGAAAGAATCTTCTATTTTGCAGGAAAAAAATAGCTCCTTTTGGTAAAAAAGGGTACTTATGGCTCAAGTTTTTTCTAAATATACACACAACAAATAATTATAAAATTATTGATTGACTATATTGAAAAGAAATAAAATTACAAGTAATTAGTCATTATCCAATGTTAATTAAAAAAAGAAAATAAAAATATCCCAATCCCAAAAGAGAAATCCATAGACTATAATCTGAACTAATAAAGGAAAAGAGAACTTTTGCAACCGCAGGAAGAAAAATGTAAATTGGACGCAAATTTACCTTTAAAAGGAGACTCTATCTCATTATTTAATTAGATAAGATTATTCTCACATCAAAACATATAAAAAAATTGAGCGGTTTAAACACCCGTTTAGCCCTATGACCATTGAACATGATTCTTTCATTGCATGATCTAATTTCTATTCACTATCATGTTTTAATGGGTGAAAGGGTTCATAATTCCAAATTGAAAAGAATCAGATGTATTTTTTAAGGATATTCTCAAGTAATATGCATTGAGAGGAATAGCTGTGATAATTTTGGCTGCCTTGATTAACTGTTTTTTAAATCACGTTCACCTTACTTCATTTCCAATTAAGAAATTTGGTGTCAAGAGCAAGAGGTCCTTGATCTTTTACCATACCAAAACATGAGGCATGGCCTTTGAACTCATCTAACTTATTAATCAACATAGTGGATAGGATTAACTAACACACATATATTTTGTCCCTTTAAAACTCATATGATTTATTTGTGGTTTTATATAAAAGCTTGGAATAGCTTGTCTTTCTTCTCAGCTGTGAAAAAAGAACACATGAATCATTAAAGCATGAAGACAGGGATGTCATAAGTCAAAAGACATAAGTGAAACTATTCAATGCATGGCTGTCAAAAGTTTTTGAATTTTCTATTCATCAAGCTCTTGTACAGTCTTCGTGGGTCGTATTAACTCAAGTCAAGTCAAGCAATCTACCCTTAAGAGAGCCAAAACAACAAGAAAAAAGAAAAAAAAGAAAGAAAAAAGAAAAAGAATACCTTAAGTCAAAAGACTAATTTCAGGAACTAACAGACATAATTGCATATACACCAAAATGAAAACTCATAAAAAGACAACCAGATACATCCTAGGGTTTCTGCAATGTTACAAAATCAGGTTTTTTTTATTCCATTGAAACCTCCGGGCCACTAAATTCGCCGATGACGCGAATTGTGCAAGTATGCACCAACTCGGGAAAAACAAATCGCAATAAATCTAACCAAGTAGAATTGTAGGCCCCTTGTATTGCTGGAAGTTAGTATTTTCCACCCTTTTAAATCCAACGCTTCCCCCATTAAACCAATAAATCAAGAACCCTATTGTACAAATAACGCAAGTAGATGAATAGGCAAAAAGAAAGACCCCAGAGATATTGAGCACAACCCCAAAACCGGCCAACACGAGAGTAAGACTCTCAAGTAACGACGATTCTCCACGAAACGCAAACCGCGGGCGGAGAGAGAGCGGAGAGACGAGAGAGGAGGGGATGAGAGGTGGGTGAGTGATGCCAGAATAATCCACACCCGGAAAGGACCCAGGAACCAAAAGCAGAAAAAAAGAAGGACACAGCAAAAACCAGACAAAACAACAGAAACACCCAAAACCCAGGAACCCGAAAAAAACAAGAAAGAAAACCAAAAAAAAAAACAGAAAGACACCAAGGAAAAAAAAAAAACACACCAAACAAACAAAAAACAGAAAGTCAAAAGACTAATTAGGAATATATTAATAAACTTTTATTATTAAAATATACTTAAAAGCTTTTGTTATGAAGAACCCTTCAATAGAACAATCAGAAATTAAAAGAAAAGAAAACAATAATAAAACAAAAAAAGAAAAAAATAATATAAAAAAACCACTATAAAAAAGAAAATCCAAGAGAAGATATTGGGATGATTAAAAAAGAAGACATTCTTTAAACCTCTCCGCAATATTAATCAGCAAGGGACTAATATTACCAGCAGCTATTCAATGATGTGTCAAAAGTTTTTGAATTTTCTATTCATGAAGCTCTTGCTCTTAAACTTACTTTAATACCAAATTATTAATAACCTTTATCTTCTCTTGATCTAGAAAGATCATTAAGTTAAAAGAAAAGAAATTCACAAAACGTGGGATGCCCGAAGATGATTGGCAGCTGCTGCGGAGCTCCTTGTTGACGTGATTTGGGTGATTTTAAATGTTGAATGATTGAGGGAGGGAGATGTTGAATTTCTTATTTTATACTTGGAAGTAACGAGACGGAAGATTCTCACCGCTACACAGGAAATTTGTATTGCCCTCCGAGAAGTTGCTATAAAGCTGCTTCTTTGGTGACTTGACTTTGGTAATCTTCAATCTTCATCTTCATCGAGTGACGTAGGTCGATGTTGAAGCTATCTGATGAGTTCTTCTGTTCTTCTGAGCTGACTATTTTCTTCTCATAAATCTCAGCTTGAATGCATGGCGCAAATGAATACCGCAAGGCGGAAGTTCAACGGCCGAGACTCCATTTCTCCTACTTTATCACTGATTTTCGCTTTGGCAAGGAGGAAGTTAGACGTGTTCTTGAGCTCAAGTCCTGATTGCCCGGTACATCACTAGCAACCTACCACCGCGCGCGTTGATGGAACAGAGGAATTCTCACTTTCAGAGACTCAGATTTATGGCTCCACCGAAATCTAATGGAACAGTCAATAGACTCAATACACTCTGCGATCCACCCGTTCAAGATCTTCGTCGTCATATTCTCCCAAGGTTACGCTCACAACAGATCGTGCCTCGATCAACTTGCCGCGATTGCAGAGCGCTTGCAAAAGGGTAACCAAGGAGGAGAAATAGTTGTGATGCCCGTTTTCTGTGGTGTATCTCCCTCAGATGTCCGAAACCAGACTGGTAGCTTTGAGATTGCCTTTCAAGACCACCAGAAGAGATTCGACACCAATACTGTAGAGGGATGGAAGAAGGCTCTGAGAGTGGTCAGTCAATTGAGAGGATGGTACATGGATGATGGGTAATTATTCCAAACAACACTACTTCTCTTTGCTTTCCTTTAATTAACCAACCAATCTTAAAACGCCATTGATTGATCCCGATTGGATTCAACCAGCAAACCAAAGAAAAGAAAAGATTTTCCTTAATTTGTTCATCAATGTTTCTAGCTACGACGTCGGATTTAAAATTCTCTCTGTTTACCGGTAAAGATTTTTGGTGTGATCGAATCAATAGAAAGAATGCAATAATAATTAACACTAACATACCCCTAGCTTGTTTCCAATTCTAACTTACATTTTTTAGTTCACATGCAAAATGTTTCACTCAATTATGTTCAGTTCTTACGAATTTTTTCTTTTTCAAAGTCAACTTATTTATTTTCCTTCTTGTTTGAATTATACTGCAGGCACGAACAGGTGGAATTTACGAAGGCAATTGTTGAAACCGTTTTCAGTGATTTAGGAAATATAAAGATGAGGTCCCAGACTGCATACAGAGAGACCAGGGGTTTCTCAGCAAGCTGCAGAGGCAATACAGATTTCGGGTTCGTAAACTATACCGATCGATTTCGCCTTAATTACAAAGAAAGACGTCGTAGCTAGCTTTATATATATATATAGCCAGATGTAGCACCCCCAGCACACTAGCACCAGATATGCATATATGTATAAATATACATATATCACATATGCATTAGTTTGGGTTGAGATTTTCAGTTTCACTAAGGGAGGGCTAGCTGAAGAACCAAATTTTTTCATAAAACTTAACAGATGGTATAAATTGAACGGCATCAGTTTCAGAGCTGTTACTTACGAGGTCTCTCGTCCCTTTCACGTATTCATAAACCACCGTGGGCCAGACACGAAGGGCAACATCGCTGCTTTGCTTCACCGGGATCTCACCCGTCTAGGACTCAATTCCTTCTTGGACAAGAGGAGTATAATGCTTGGAGAAGATCTTGAGATGGTCATTGAAACTGCTATACGGGAATGTAAGGTTGGGGTGGCGATCATCTCTCCAGATTATTGCACTTCTAAAAATTGTCTCGATGAGTTAGCTATGCTGATGGAATGTAACAAGAAAGTGATACCCATCTTCTTTGACACCAAAGTTTCTGATCTGACCGTTAAGAGCGATGGAAGTTTCTCAGACGAGCAGATGGATAGGTTTAGTTGCGCCCTTAAGTTCATCAAGAAAAGGGCGGGCATCGAGTTCAATTCTAAAGAGTAAGCAATTAATTTTCCTTTTCTTTTCTTTTTTTCTCCTAAAATATTAGATACTCGTAATTAATACTCTGATTTCTTGATCTTTTGAAACATTTCTTATTTATTGGCTCGTACATGGATGCATCTTTCAGGGATTGGTCTGATATGATAGACAGAGTTTTAGCAAGCGTGATGAACATGATTAACAGGGATCGGGAGATCGAAGAAATAGATTATTATCCACCGCATCGGCTGTTATGCTAATTTAAATGGATATTTACATTGATGTGGGACCTTCACCCATTAGGCAGTATGGAGTTTGCCACCCTTTCTCTTCAAAGATAACAGACCCAATTAAGCACAATATGCAGAGGAACTAATGGGAAGGAACACCAGAAATATTGATAAAATTGTTGCTTTGATTTAGTCTGTAAGAGTACTAACTGCTGGATTTATTTGTCCATCTAGTCAGGTTGCATGGGTCTGGTTAATTTTCAGTTGGATATTTGATTTGTTTTGATTAAATGATTTTCTTACCTGCAACCCCTTGTTTTGAATCGTATTTCATTCGTTCTACTAAGTATAATGTCTCGTATTTAAATTGTATTATTTTAATAATATTGAATGTGGTATTGTCAGGTTTAGAAGGGAAGAGGAATGAACAAGCCAAAACCATGAGACTATGTATTATGAATGAGTGGAATAGTATTTTCTTTAATGGAAGAGGTGAGTGAGGGGAAAAAATCGTATGCTGTGCACAGCAGTGCAGCATCACAAATCTCAATGCGATAGGTGTCTTATTCTAAATAAATGGTTGAGATCAGAAGGCTGGTTTTTAAGTGAAAGATATGATCAGTTTTGGCAAAACCCACCCATCTCTAAAACCCGGTTCTAGAACTTAGGGAGCCTTTAGTAACGGGCTAGAGAACTGTGTTCTAAGTACTATCATTCTTAGAACACAGAAGAACAATCAAAATGCGTTTGGCAATAGGGTCGTTTTATCATTCTCAAGAAACAAACCAGTTTAATTTTTGTGTCTATAAAGGCTTTTTGCAAAACAATTTGATGTGTTTCATCGTTCTCAAGACCAAAAAACAACTCTTTTTTTAAAAAATTTAAATTTTATATAAAAAAAAAAATAATATTAATTTTTCAAGTCAAGATGTCACTGATATCTTCCCCCTACTGGGGATCTAACTGATAAATTGGATAATTTAATGAGTGACATTAATTTTAGGGGGTAACTCAAGGGGTGACACTGAAATTTCCATAAAATTTATAAGCTGCTGACAATGAACTGAACCATCACATATTCAAAACAGTTTGCAAAGACCTCTAGTGAACCAAATCTTAGAGCTATGGCTTCACTTTCAAGAGCTGAATTAAAACATCTATGCATCGAGACATTTGCAACAGACTTCCCTTAACAATCTCGACTAATAATCCCAGTACCTCCTTTCTTGTCATACTCTCTTGAAGTTGCATCCACGTTGATGACTTGGGTTTATAATTTTCTCTTTTACTTGTTTATAAAGGAAAAGGAGTATTTGGCTGCTCTCCCTCGAAGAAATCTTTCATTGAGTGTAATGAAATTCTAATATTCAACCACATATACTATTTTAATCCAAAGATACACATGAGATTTATCCTACTCGTTGGATTTGGATACACCATATGGTTCAATCCTATAACTCATTAAGCACTTATTGGGAGAGCCCCTACAAGAAGAGGATCCAAACTTTGAAAAGGATGGGCATGCTACCAAGGTGCCTTGCTTTGTGGCACTCTCTTTCCTACCCTTTAGGAAAAGGCTTTGTTATCCTTCTATGTCCAATCCTATACTTGATGCATGTTGCTAGCTTATTAAACGGTAATCCTCTCTTCCTACTTTTTATACCCTCATCATTTGTGATGAAAATTAAACCATATTCTTTTTATGTTACTTATGATCCCATCCTTCATGTATTTGATTGAAAAATTAACTCCTATTAGTCTATTAGGAAGATGTAGTGGAGGCGCACATAAGCTGGCCCCCTCAAATTCAACCAAAAAAAAAAACCTCTCTTGATCCTCAATACCTACACAAGGAGAGCCACGGGTAGGGTATTGGCTTATCCCATAATAAGGGATCTCTACAATTCTACAACAGTGGTTTTTTTCCTTCACCTATTCTCTCTGGCATATCTTTATACAGAAAGACAGTTCAACACTTCCGGGCTAACCTAGAACAAAATTTCTCGCTTGAAGAGTTTATCACCACCTTCTGCAGAGGAATAATTAAACCTCAGTGCAGTATCAGAATCTAGATGTCCGTCTGAGATGGATGTCCGTTTGAGCTTCTATGATCAGACGAACATCCATTTGGGTCAGACGGAGCTCCCTTTGAAACACAGAAAGCCTATTATCGAGAAATACATGGACTTAAAGGGATTTAGGGATTTCTAGCGAATCCTAAGCCTCATACATTCTCCTAATATGTGTTAGGTCAGTCTAATTAGATGATATGTGTATAATTTAGTGCAGTTACATATGAGTGTACATGAAGTGACTTAAGTCCTAATTTGTTTAGTCTTCTTGCTTGAGCTTGAGTTGAAGATCATTGATGTTCTTTGAGTCTTCTTGTACTTCATTCTTCATGTTCATCTTGACTTAGACTTTGTGAAATCCAGCCCAAACCTAGCCTGGACACCCTATCTATTTTGGGTGAAAAAGGGCTTGTTTAATGTTTGACCTAAAAGTATAGTGTTGTTATCCTTGGAAGGTCCTAGGAAGTCAAGTCAGACCTCTCCCTTAGTTTAGATCCAAAGACCCGAAGTGAAGGAAGAAGTCTCTGTGGGCCATCGCAATAAAAGACATAGTGTTTGACCCAAAACCCATGGATATTGATGATTGGTGCTTCCTTATTGAAACCTTACTTGATTTGGAGTTGGACTTTCATTAATGAAGAAGAACTTGGTTGATGGGCCTAAAGCCTAGTTGGACCTGGTTTGAAGACATCCTTCCATACTAGGTAAGTAGTATGATGTGTTGAAAGAAGCCCATCCAAAGATATTGAAGTTAGGCCCATTAAATCCCTATTTTGAGCAAGCTGCCCAGGCAGGGGCAATTTGGTAAATTTCTGTTTTTAGGGTTTTTAAAAGCTTTATTTATTGGAATTTCGTGGTTCCCACTAGGTTTCTAACTCTTTAGAGAACGTGGGAAGGACCTTAGAACTTCCTCTTTGGCAACCAATCAACCAACAGGGGCAGTTTGGACAATTTGGTGAAATCCTTGCAATTTAGGGACTTCTTATGCTATTTAAAGGGGGAACTCCGTGTTTTTCACTCACAATCAGTTCTAAGCCTTTGGAGAACGTGGGAGGAGCCATAGAACCTCTCCTCCAATGCCAAGAATGATCCTCAAGCATCTGTTCGAGTTTCTTCATCGGTTCTTCTTCTAAAAGGTTAGTAATCGATTCGTTTCTTCTTTGATTCATTCTTTCTTTTATACTTTTGATCCTCTGATTATGAGAAAGGTATTACACTACTGTAATAGCCTCTTCTCTAATTCTTTTAGCCCTAGAGTGAATTCCCCAATTCACTCTATGTTCTTGAAGCCATATGGCGATGATTCTTGAATTTGACCTTACCTAAGATCTTGATCACTCCTTCATTATTATTCTACTGAATTTTGGTGATTGTGGGAAAGGTCTCACATCAGTGCTACAACCTTTCCTTCTATCCCCATGATTGTTAGGTTGATTCCCTCTTTCCCCCATCCTTGGAAAGCAAAAGTAAGGGTTATTCTATGAGAGCTGATTTTGGGTAACTCTCATGAGAAGTAACCAAATTAGGAAACCTTAATCATTTATTAATTGTTAGACCCTACCCAATACGTTTCTTGATTATGTATTTCTACTCTTGTTTTCCCTAGGATGAATCTTTGTGAACCAAAAAGAGGGTGATTTTGTGAGAGTCCAAATTGGGTACTCTCATGAGCAGTAACCAAATAGGGAAAACCTAATCCTCTTTTTAATTCATTGGATCCTCCCCAAGAATTTCTTTATTATGATTTCTTTATCTTTATTCCCTAGGGTGAATCTTTATTCACCCTAGTCTTCCCGTGGGATACACGGTTTCTAGTTGGTAAAACCCTAAATGTAATATTAGAATTTCTTTCCTTTGACTTTACTTACCTTGTTTTCTCTCATTGTTAGACCTTTCCAATACCTTCTTGATTTTAAAATACTATTCTTTCTTTCTTAGAGTGAATTCCCCAATTCACTCTATATTCTTGAAGTTCTTGAAACAATATGGTGATGTTCTTGTTTCTTGTTTCTTGATGATCTTATTTCTTGATTCTTGACTCTTCTTTCTTTCTTAGAGTGAATTCCCCAATTCACTCTATGTTCTTGAAGTTCATGAAACCATATGGTGATGTTCCTAATTCTTGATGTTCTTGTTTCTTGATGTTATTGCTTCTTGATCTTACCAGAATCCTTGATTACTCTCTTGTTTTGTTTTCTACCTATCTTTATGATTGTGTGGAATGTCTCCTACCATTACCATGACCTTCCCTTGTGTCCTCATGATTGAGGAGTTGATCCCTAATGTTTCTTGGACAATTGGAAACCATTATATGAAGAGATTTTGGGGGAAACCCTTGGGTAACCCTCATGAGAGAATATCCAATTGGGAACCCTATTATTTTTAATCCTCCCCAATTGCTTTCTCTGCTTTGAATTACCAAGCAGATGTTTCCCTTTCACTCTGTGAACCTACCTTGGGTTATTTTGAGAGTCAATTTTGGGTGACTCTCATGTGAGGGTATCCAACTGGTAACCCTAATGATTATCGTTAATTCATTTTGATTCTCTCCAACACTCTTTATTAATTATGATTTATTATTCTATATTCCCCTAGGGTGAATCTTTATTCTCCTTGGTTCTTACATGAGATCCTTGGACTATATGCCTTGAAACCCTAACTTCTTGGTTCAAATCAAGAACCTATATTTTTACCTTTATTTGATGTTTTGACCTTCTTGGATAGTCCTAATATGTTATAGGATGCTCCCTTTCGAATTTCAGACCAATCGAACTTCAAACGAAGAAGTTATGACCAAATTAGTATATTCTGTCCGTACTGAACTTGCTTGGTCGATCCCATCAACCAAGGCATCAATCAAAGGGCTGCTGACAGCAGATTTTGCCCTGTTTTGTCTCCGTTTGACTCCTAATCTTCTAGGTCTTAATCCTAATCTTTATTATATGCTTGTTTAGGTCTTAATTGCTAGTCTTGGACCTCTTCCTCTTTAATTCTACGGAATCCTTTAAAGATTACTTAAGGTAAGGACGGTTGATCTCTAATAACCTAATATGCATGTTTACTTGTATTTGATTTAGAATACATGATCATAGTACTGCTGTAGTTAGTTTCTTATAACTATATTGCTGCTGTATTTTCTCAACTACAGTAGTGCTTGTTCGTATAATTCAATTCTAATTTCAATTATGAATGATTGGTTACTTATGTTTTGTATTATCAGTTGTGCTTGTGAATGATTGATTGAGAATGTGATTGAGGAATGGGGAATGCCCTTTGGCGTTCCTGCATTTGGACACCAGTGGAGGTGGTATGGGACATTTTCCTATGTTACCCCTTGGCGCTTTCCCTAATTACTGGTTGACATACCTAGGGCATGTCTAGAAGTGTTTGGCTAGGATGTCCCTATTATATCAAACCCGATCGGAAGGGAATTGAGACTGAGCAACCCGTGGTAGCAATGGTGATTTGTGGGCACTTCAAATTCGGAATATCTGTATAGGACATGAGTCACACTGAGGATACTCGTGAGAGGTCATTCATTGGTACAATTGCAGAAGTGAAACGTGGGCTCTGGAACTCAAGACCAGTGAAATGACCCGTGAGAGCGAACGGAAGTACTTGTTAGCTTGATGTAGCTGGCCAATAGGGTTGATGAGTCCGTAGTCCGAGATGGTGGATTCCATAAAGATACGCTGACTCTTGGGAGAAGGATACCGGAAAGGATCCCAAATGGGAGGAATTGAAGTATCTGGATCTAAGTTGATATAACTAAGTAGAAGACTTGCATTTGGCTAGGCATAACCCTGACACGCGCTAGTACTCATACCAATGGCAGAGTAAGAGAGTGTTGACTTAAACCCCAACCATGGAATGTCCGGATGGATGCGTTAACCCAATTACCGCGGAGAACCCAAAAGACGTGCATCAGAGCCGTGAGGGAAGAGTGACTAAGAACTACCCAGAGGAGTATGGTGCTATGACTTAAAATGCGTCTGCCAATAGAGACCATCATACATAGAGTTAGAACCATATCTGCATTGTTTGTTTCATATCATTCTGCAATCTGTATGGTTTGCTTTCATGTGTTATTATGTTATTATGGACTGAACTGTCTTGTTGTGTTCTTTTGAACTCACTCCTTTTTGCAACATCTTCTGTTAGACTTTTCTGCAGGTAATACTACTATTGTTGACTATGATGGTCAGTACTTTAAAGATGTCTGTGAAATTTAAAAGTAACTGCAAGCGCACGGTATCGTGTAGCTAACGGGTCGATCTCAAGGAGATATGCCACTTATAATTCAACTTCTTAATAGTAATGCGAGAGTGGAATGATTCAATTTTTGTTAACTAATTAACTAAACTAAATGATTCTAATCTATACGTCTAATACAATCGAATTGAAACGAAAAATAAATTAAACACAATCAATGCATAAATAAAAGACAGGAATTGAAATTGCGAACAATAAAAATAAAAAGGAGAAAAAAAAAGTAAAACCAGTTAGTATGTTAAAGCAGTCAGTAAAATTTAGTTCATAGCTAAAATGCAGATGCAACACCACCCGTCACCAGAAGCAGGCACGACTGTAGGCTTGCTCCCGTTATGTGGTCCGAGATTATGAATGAATAGGCAAAAAGTAAATAACAGAAAGTAAATAACAAAGCAATAAACAAAGCAATAAAAGGAAAAGGAAACCTTAACCAAAGAGAGGCACGACTGTAGGCATCTCTGATCAAGGATCCAAGGGAAGGGAGAACAATAAATAATGCTGAAAGTAAATCCTAAATTAAGAATATGGAGGGGTAGATAGAAGCGGGAATGGAGGGAGGAGAGGAGATTAATAAAGAAGGTTACTTACTTGCGAATTGAACAAATGATTCAAATCTCAACCAACCCTAACAACCGGATCTAGATCTAGAATGATCTAAATCTGCAATTGCTAGACCCAGAGAAAAACGAATCTAAAAAAATTGAAACTTGAAGCTTGAAGCTTGAACTTGAATTGCATTACATAAAAAGATTAAACCTAAACATTGAATCTAGAAATTTAAATCTCACTAATGCAAGCAAAGAAAACTAGAGAAAACATAAATAAACTGAAGAGAGAAGAAAGAATGCTACAACTAAGCTCTAGAACATGTCCTCCTTTGATGGAATATGATCTCCTTTTATAGAGTTTACATGAGATATGAAGCACGGCTGAATTTGAATAAAACTCGGGGTTTCTATCTGACTCAGCCAATTAGGGTTTTGACGTAGTAATCGCACCAACTTAGAGAGATCAGATGCATAATTCCACCGTTGGATTTGAGGTTTAAGTAGTCGTGAAGCTCTCCTCCAAAAATCAGCACGGTCGAACATTGGATGACCGTTCGATGAAGGGTTTGATCGAAACTGGACAAAGGCATTCAAACACGGAATTTTTCCTCTTTTTCTTTCTGAATTTAATTCTTTTTCCTCTTTTTCTTTCTTTAATTAAATCCAAGATAGGAAATTAGATATTGAGGTATGCAAGGACTCTTTTCCATTTGGACTCTCTCAATAATATCTCTGTAGATTTGATTTAAAATCTCAGCCGTAGATCAGATTTGCCTTCTTTATCTCTTCAATATTTCGGAGTTGGCCCATAATCACACATCTCTAGCCCATCATGCTCCAGATCAGGCCCATTTTCGCATTTGAGAATTTGAATGAACTTCTTGACGTGTGAAATAGCATGATTCAAGCCCAAAACTCCAAATATTTGCTTAAATCTTGAAAAGTCCTAAAATCTGCAAAAACAACATAAAACCCAAGGTAACTCCACTCTAAGTGTATAAAATGCATGCTTTATGCCCTAGATTAAGCTTGTCCTCAAGCAAAAATTAAAGAAAAATACAAATGCATGTAAGAAACTAGTGCAACAAAATAAATCTTAACTCACTTTCGTAGGAATCACGGTTACACTTAGCATGTGCAACGAGCCTTTAAACCACTAGGTTACCCCTAGAGGACGAGTTTTGTCTCGTGGATGTTTGTAGTGAATGTACATCCAAAATTCCAATTTTAGCTCAAAATAAAACATTGCAAATTCCAACTCTAACAATTGGTAAGTACTCATACAAGATCAATAGCTATAACATTTTTTCTCGCCATTGATTTAAGATCCCCCACACTTGAACTTTATTACCCCATATTGATTCTTGAGACTTAGCATATATCTCAATCAAGGACTCACCTTATATCTTTCAAGTACACCTCTCCTTTAAGCAAAACCACTCATAAAGTAAGGGGACCAAGGGCTAAGGTTTTGAAGTATTTTTTACCAAACAATTTTAACAAGGCATTGATGACACTTGTATTTATTTCTCTCTTTTTTTCTTTTCAGTCGTGAACTCTACATTACTCCACTACGGTTGGCTTGAATAACATGGTGGAGCAGACACCAGAAACCCAAGTTACTTTGTAGCTTTGCTTTGCATATGCCCACATAGACAGTGATGCGAGAGTTCTTTTCAATAATCTCCTTCTTAAGAGTTTCGATCTAGTTCCAAGGAATTCAACTTTTACTTTCTACTCTTTTTTTTCTTTCTTTCTTTCTTTTTCTTCTTTTGTCATGCCATACACAAAATTGATCTCAACTTCTAGCCAAAGAAACAAGGACCCACATAACTCATAGATGCTTCAACGCCTTAAGTTAAGGGCCTTTTATTTTTCTAAGGAAAGTCTCATCTCAACATATATACAAGTTACCTTCCTCTCAACAGGGTTTTTATGTGTTCATGATGGGTACCAAAATCACTCTCATTTCACACATCATAGCTATTGAAAGAATATGTATAATAACCAAAAGTCAAAGTTAAAATCTACAACGCAGCTATACCCCCCCCCCCCACACTTAAGTAATGCAATGTCCTCAATGCATGTATGCTAAACAAAAAAGACAAATGAGGGGTATACCTTTCAATCAAGATGTGCTTATCATGGGAAGCTTTAGTCTTATCTTCAATATCAATGTATGATGGGGAAGGCACTCCAAATAAGAAAAACCGTGAATCGAAAAATCATCTCTAAAGATCTCAAGAAAAACATTCACAATGTTAAAGAAAATTCTCATCATACGTTGAGGTTCTCTAGAAGGTTTTGCATATTTCATAAGATGAATATGATGTTCTTCAATGGAAGAGCTTAGACCTTTGATATGAGTGACAAACCAACCCAATGCTTCTCTATTATCATTCAACAGTGTGATCAACTCTTCTGCTTTGTCAGAAGTTAAATCAGAGACAACAAGGATAGGAAGAGTATTATCTTGTTCCAATAAAGCATACTTCAAATTAGAAGGCAACTCTTTCAATTCTAGCTTGGGGGGTTCAATTATTGAGGGCTTGGGAATGGAGATGGAGATGGATAGAGGTTTAATAGGCTCCAAAGGTGTGTGAAAATTTAAGACTTCAGAAAAGAAAGTTTCACTATCATCATCCAACATATCCATACATTCTTGAAATTCATAATCAAAATCAATCTCAAAGTTGGTAATCACATCATTAGGAAAATCAAAAGATTCCTCAAGCATATTTATCTCTTCTTCTATTTGTGGTTGTTTCCCTATTCTGAACATATTAAACTCTACAGTTTGATTTCCAAAAGATAATCGTAAGAGGCCATTTCGACAATTGATTAATGCATTACTAGTAGCCAAAAATGGTCTTCCTAAAATTATTGGGATTTCATCCTTGATTGAAAAAGGTTTAGTATCTAGCACAATGAAATCAACTGGAAAAATAAATTCTCCCACTTTCAGTAAAACATCTTCAACCATCCCTTTAGGAATCTTAACGACCTATCTGCCAACTGAAGAGTAGTTCTAGTTGCTTTCAATTCTCCCAGTCCTAGTTGCTTATAAACATGGTAAGGCAAAAGATTCACACTTGCACCAAGATCAAGTAAAGCATGTTCAATGTGTGTATTGCATATGACACAAGCTATGGTAAGGCTCCTTGGATCCTTATACTTGGCTACTACAGGTTGAGTAATTATGGAACTAATGTTACCTGCCAAGAACGCCTTTTGGGGAATGCTAGTGATCATTTTATGAGTGCATAAATCTTTCAACGCTTTTGCATAGGCGGGGATCTGGGATATGGCATCCAAAAGAGGAATATTCACTTCTACCTTTTTGAAGACATCAAAAATTTTCTCCATAGTTGCAGTCTTCTTCTTATTCACTAGACGACTAGGATAAGGAGCCTTAGGAACATAAGAACTCTCATTTGAAATTTGCTCTTTTCTCATAGTTTCTGATATTGGTTCTCCAAACTTAGGTACTGCTAAAGCAACTGGCTCATCCTCAACTTCTATGGGTTTCTCAGACAAACCCTCATTAGGAGATACTTGAACATTCTCCTCATCACAATGGTCACTAATCTCGCTCTTTTCATTAATATGTGACTCACCTGTTAAATACCCTTTCCCACTTCTCAATGCAGACACAGAATTAATTGAAGCTAAAGAAGAATGGGAGGATTCAACTTGGTTGACTTGATTTTGTGGTCTTTGTTGAATCTGAATCCTAGAATTTAACTCAGGTTGGCTAGGCATTTTACCTTTTTCTCGCTCAGACAAAGCACTTGCAAGAGTGAAAATTTGTTTTTCCATATTATGCATAGAAGTCATGAAGGTGCTGGAGAGTACTTCCATATTCTTCTCTAAGGAAGAGAGACGAGAAAACTCTGGATTGTTACCTCTGTTGAAACCAGGTGATGATTGATTTTGTGCAATGTGAAGCAAATGAGGCACAATAGGTGGATTGATAGGTCTAGCTAAATTGGCATTCTGGAAATTTGGGGCTTGAGGGAACTGGACATTTGGATTATGAGAAAATTGGGCATTTTGCTTTTGAGGGGCACCAAAGTGATTTTGTGTGGAATAATTGCTTGATCCATTTTGGTTTTGCCCTTGAGACCATGAAAAGTTAGGATGATTCTTCCACCCAGGATTGTACGTGTTACTATACGGGTTTGGAAACATCGCACTGACATTTTCATGTTGGCCTCCAGAATAGCTAGGACATTCCTCAATTACATGTGTAGGAGATTGACACCATGCACACATAGCAATAGAATTGTCAATAAAATGTGCTTGACTTGGTGATGGTGATGCAGCCTTAACTACCAAAGTCTCTAACTTTTTTAAAAGATTATCTATTTGTGCTTCCTTATGAACTTGGCTATCAACAAAATATCCCCTACTAATCCTTTCAGACTCTTGGGTTGACTCCCATTCTCTAGTTCTATCTGCTAGGTCTAAAAGAAATTCCTAAGCTTTGGAATCATCAGTGAAAGATGTAAATCCTGTGGGGCACATAGATTCCAAGAGTTGCTTTGTTTGATAATCGATACCTGAAAACTCTATGAAATAGAGTTAAGATTTATAACTTTTATACTTGAGATGGCTTGATTTAGGAGTATTTTGTCTTTGTTTTAGTGATAGTATTCATTAGGTGTTGTTTTATTTAGTCTCAACATGTTGCATTTTGTTTAGTTCATTTTTGTCACATTGCATGAATTTTCCTTCTTTTTATGGATGAATTTGACTGTTTCTCTTTCTCTTGAACATGTAGGTGAAGATTCATAATAGAAGAACATGTCCTCTAACTTTGTTGTAGAGTTGTTGCTGCATTGCTACAACAACGGAGCAGAATATTTTCAGATCCAATTCAAATGGAATTGACCAAAAAGGGCTAACTTAAGTGGACTAAATTCTTGTAAATACATGATGGTTTTTAGCCCTTGATCTCAGGAGGAAGGTTCTAATCCTATGGCCAGAATCTAACCTAATGATTGAAGACATTTATGGAAGAAAGAGAAGAGAGGCAAGGAGGACAAGAGGGGAGATTCGACCAAGGTGTGGAGGAGAGACTGGGCTGAGAGAAAGGAGGTAGAGAACGAATGCTGGAGCTCTTGTGGAAGCAAGGAGCTGCTGGAGTTGCTGATTTGCTGAAGAAGAAAGCTGGAGCTCATGTGGAAGCATTGAAGCCTTAGTTTATTCTTGTTTTTATAACTCTATCTTCTTATTTTCTAGTCTCATGTCAACTATACTTGGTTTTATGCATTTGAATTCTGTTATGGGCTAAATCTTAGCTGTGTTGGGATGATAGTAGTACCTAAACCTGAATTTTGATATGTAACTAATCATGTGTTCTTTAGTTTTATTGCAATCCACTTTATTGTTAATGAATTCAGCATGTTATATTGACTAATTTCAGTTCTTGAATGATCTTTCTTGAATGAATGTTATGATTTCATTAATTGGAAAATTAATGAAGTCTAGGTGTTTGTTGAATTGTGTGAGTTAGCATCATCTTTAATTAGGTTGTGTTAATTAGTAGGTTGGGTAGGAATACCCAATTACCTCACATTACCATTGATTGGATTGGGTTTAAATTGCATTATTAATTCAATTCTTCATAGGAATATGCAGATGTTGATTTAGGATGCTAGCTTATGTGTATTGGAAAATACCATATTGCCATTCATTCCAAGTTCTTGATTTATCTTGGGGTTGTAGTATTGCTTTAGTATTTGTGTTTTAAAATTCAGGGGAAGGGAAACTTGATTCCTAACACACTTGTCACTCATTAAGTTTCTTCCATTGCTCAAATCTACATTTTAGTTCCTTAGTTTTCTTTACCTGTCATTTGGTTAATTAGTTAGACAAATACCAATCAACCTTGTTAATTTCATTTAAATCAATTTTACTTTTACATTGAAAGTTAAGGATATAATTCTCCGTGGGATCGATTTTGTACTTATCATTTATTACTTGATTGCGATACGTATACTTGCGTAATATCTTGAGATACAAGCAACAATACCCTCATAAATTATTTGGCATAAATGCCATAATTCTATACCATGGTGAGGGCATTCTTGGAGAAGGCTTTGAAACCTCTCCATTACCTTAGCAAAAGACTCATTGGGTTTTTGACGAAATTGAAGAATATCATTTCTTATTTTATTCGTCTTAGAGAAAGGAAAGAATTTCTTCAAGAATAGGACAGTGAATTGTTCCCATGTGATAATGTTATCCCTAGGTAAGCTATAAAGCCACTTTTTAGCTTGATCCTTTAATGCAAATGTAATAAACCGTAGTCTTACAGCATCATCAGTGAGTTGTTGTACCTTCATAAGGACACAAACCTCCTCAAACTCCCTAAGAAACAAATATGCATCTTGATCAGGTAACCCATGAAATTGGGGTAACATAGACAGATAATGAGATTTGAGCTCAAAATTATTACCCCTCACTTCAGGTAAACGTATACAGGAAGGTTGTGCAAATCGGGTTGGATAAAATCTATCCCTAAGACTCTTAGGTGGAGGTGGTGGAGGTAGAGCTTCCATGGTCAAGTTAGACACTCGGACAATTCTATTTGTAGAATCACGAGTCCAGACACACGTGCACTAACTCGCTAATGCAATTAATGGCTCTGATGAAAGAATGAGATTTTTTTTTTAATATAAAAAAAATTAACTAAAGAATAAAAGAAAAGAAAATGACAAAAACAAAAGGAAAGTAGTAAATTTCCCACCACAAAGATTGAAACAATGATTCCAAAGCTGTAAGGTTGCCGTATAGCTGGCTATGGTGATTACGTGGGTGAAGACTATCAGTACGAGATTGATACTTATCAAGAGTAGTTCGGCTTTAGCACTTGTGTGCCAGCGATGTGACACCGTCTCATCCTCTTTTTGATCTTTATAGACTCGCTGATACCTTAGTTAGTTTGTTCCCCTTTCATGTTGGGAACTGGTTGTAATCTTCTTTTGCTTTTGATCTACCTTCCGCTTGTCTGTGGAGTGATTTTTCCGCCTCACTCTACAGTTGATTGGTATCATTTTCCACACTCTGATTGTATTCTTGAACCATATCTTCATATTTTGATTAATAAAGTTAAACAGTTGATTTATTCTTGCTTTTGATTATATTATTGTGCTAAGTGGATATGATCGTTCCTAAACTTGATCTTCGGGACTGTGGATCACACACTCGAGTATTCCAAATAGGGTACCGGCTGGCTGGATGTGACAGACTTCATGTCCATCTTGGCTTGGTCATGGCCTTGACTTGGGCTTAGGCATTTGGTATTGAGTTGAATTTTGTCCACTTGCTCTCATATTGAACTAGGCAAACACAACTCAATATAGCCATTAATAATTCATGTTTGTTATCATTAAAACTAATGGAGGTTGATGTGGCAATGCTGGCATGACTCCCAACAAAAACAAATCTGGGTTTTTATGCCAGTGTTCTTTGGTCTGAATAAGAAAGAAGGAGATTGTTGCCATGCTTTGTTTCAGATTTAGTTTGAGGAAACTTCAGAAACAGTGAAGGAAATGAACTCAGATTGGATCTCATGCTCCTTTCACAAACACAATAATTTACTAGTCAAGTTCGTTGTTTCAATTCTTCTTGTGGATCTTTCTTTTTGTCTCTTCCAGATGTACATTGGGGCCGGAGGGGGCCATGGCCCCCCATTTTTTGAAAATTTTTATTAATTTCTTTAATTTTTTTTCCAGTATTTTTCTATAAACGTGGGTTAAGGGAATTTTTGAAAAAAAAAATCTTATTTATTCAAAATGTCATTCCTAATTAGAATCTAACTCCTCAATCCCTATTTATTCTCCAATCTCTCATCTCTCATCTCTCCTCTCTCCTCTTGTCTTCCTATTTATTCTCTTCTCTTTCTATAAACGTGAGTAAAGGAAAATTTGGAAAAAAATATATATACTCCAAAATTAGGTATTCTTTCTCTTTCTCATCTCTCCTCTTTTCTTCCTATTTATTCTCTTCTCTTCTATAAACGTGAGTTAAGGAAAATTTGGAAAAAAATATTCTCCAAAATTAAGTACTCTTTCTCAATTTATTTACATTTTCTATTTTTCTCATTTTTTTAATTTTTTTTGTTATTCTTTTATTTTATTTTATATTCTCTGTTTCTTTATTTCTTCTGCAATTTTTGTTATTTGATTTTATATTATAAATAAAATGTCTATAGTTAATAAGGTAACTAACTACCATTGGTTTGCATCTAACTTTTTAGGGTTGAAGTTATGTCATTTTTTGTTTTTTTTTTTTGGTATTGTTGCTTTAATTTACCTACTACATTTTGTCAAAAAATAATATCATTATTACCAATTTCTTTCAAATATGTGTGGGCCCTACAAAATATATGTGGGCCTATGCCTTAATATAATAAACTAATTTAGAGGTGGGACCCCCAGTGGGTCTTATAAGGGCCCACACAATATGTGTGGCAAAAAAGCATTAGTGCTTCCCTAACGAGAAGGTGATCTGGACTTTCATTCTTCGGCCCCCCAAATGTTGAATCCTAGTTTCGCCCCTGGTCTCTTTGTCTCTGATTCAATAGGTTTTTCGCCTGTTACTCAAACACTGTTGTTAGAGAGAGCAAAGGCTCATTAGTCTACAATTCCTACCATGAACCCACCTGTAGCAGTGGCTGTTGAATTTTTACTGCAAAACAAAGTTCATAGCATCGATACATGAAACATATCATGCACACCTGCTAACAATGAGGGTAAGGTTAATAGGTATGCAACCGGTCCAACATTTTCAATGATCTCATATGGTCCGATGTACCGAGGGCTAAGCTTTCATTTGATGTTGAATCTCATTACTCATAGGTGATACTTTCAGAAAAGCTCTTTCCCCAACTTTGAATTCCAGATCAGTCTGTCTTTTGTCCTTAAAAGACTTGTACCTTAACTGTGTTGTCTTAATTCTTTCTCTGATCATATCAACCACTGCACTTGTAGCTTCTATCATCTATGGACCTATAATTCTTCTTTCACCAGTTTTGGTCCAATACAACGGAGTTCTACAAGTGTGTCCATACTATGCTTTGAAAGGAGCCATGCCTATCGTTGATTGGTAACTGTTGCTATAGGCAAATTTCACCAAAGCTAGATGTTCATCCCAATTACCTCCCATATCCATTACACAAGATTTGAGCATACCTTCCAAGATCTGAATTGTTTGCTCAGACTGTCCGTCAGTTTGTGGATGATGAGCTATACTTAGATTTAGTTGAGTTCCCAAAGCTTTGTATAAACTATTCCAGAATTTAGAGGTAAATCTTGGATCTCTGTCTAATACTATACTTACTCGAATTTTGTGCAGACGCACTACATTGTCCACATACAACCTTGCTAACTTATCCATGGTGTACGTGATATTCATAGGAATGAAATGTTTTGATTAAGTCAATCTATCAATAATAACCCACACAGTGTCATTCCCTTTGCTTGTGTGAGGTAAGCTAGTGACAAAGTCCATAGTGATGTCTTCCCACTTTCAATTAGGAACACGAAGCGGCTGCCGAAGTCCTGATGACTATTGTCGAACAGCTTTAACTTGCTGAGAAGTGTCACACTTGGCCACAAAGCCTTCCACATCATTCTTCAGTCCAATCCACCAATGGTGTTCCTTCAAATCCTTATACATCTTGGTACTTTCGGGTTGTACAATGAATATAGATTGATGTGCTTCTTTCAGAATTTCTTCCTTAAGTTCTTCAACTGCTAGTACACACAGTCTTCCTCTATAAGTTAAAGCACCATCAGTAGACATATATAAGGAAGTCAAACTCTTCATGTGGACTAGAAGCTATCTTCTCAATCTTTCTCTTCAACTCTGGGTCCGAAACTTGCAGGGCAATTATCCTATCTCTCAAGGTTGACCTTGTTGTCATAGCTACAAGTATTACATCAGATCCTTCTAGAACAATCTATAGTCCTTTAGGATTTGTTTCTAACATTGAATCATCATATTGTTAGGACTCTTTGACAAGTTTGAACTCATCTTTTGATCTACTCTTCGAAGGTTTTGAATCGAAAACAAGGTGAGAACGTTCACTTACGTATAACCCTAGTTACAGTCTTATTTGTAATAGGACTTGAATGTATGTTTTATATTCCTGTTATATGATTTATGCATGATTACTATGCCTCTGTAATTTCAAGTTATATTTAGTAATGGTGTTACGCATATTTTTTAGATATGTGAATGTTTGGATTAAGAATGAATTATGATATGATAATGTGATTGGAATCATATTGTAATGTGAATGCTTAGGTTTTTGGTTGTGAATTGGGGAATGCCATTTTGGTGTTTCTCTCTTGGGACATTATTCGAGGTGGTATGGGACATAATCTTATGATGCCCTTTGGCACTTTTCATAATCACTGGATGTCAACCTAGGATGTCTAGAAGTGTTTTGTTAGAAACCTCGTCATATCACACCCTATCGGTGTAAGTATTGAGGCCAAGTGACCCGTGGCAGCAATGAGGATTGTGGGTGTCACACCCCGCCCGCCGGGCCCGGTTAACCGCCCGACAACCCGTGGGTGCGAACCGTCACAGGATCCATGGTTTTAGTCTATCAATAATAATAAATACAAATACATGAATCAAGAGCAAGAATAGTACAATAATTAATAAAAAGGTTACAGGAGTCCAAATACTCCAATAAATATCCAAGAAAGAATCAAAGGAAAGAATCAAGAATCAAATGTAATATCGAGTTCAGCGGAAGCAAAAAGAATAACTAAATAATCTTCATCTTCAGGAGGCTTCATGCTCTGCAAGTTCATGTATCACTGTTTGTGCCACATCAGCTTCAAATGAGAAGGCTCTTTCATACGAATCATCTCCAACTTCCGACGTTGTGCAACCATCTGTACAGTTTATATAATACATACAATGAAAGGAATGAGTTCCTACGAACTCAGTAAGGAACAAGCAATTCTCATATATATATCAATACAATCCACGAATGCACATATGAAATGATATGGATGATATGCAAAAATATGAATGCTACTAAGATCTAACTATGCAAGTCTCTAACAGCTGACATGCTTCAAGGTATACACCAGCCCTCCTCTGGGTAAATCTCATCACTCTGATCCGGCAAGGACTGGTTACCTCTGTAGGGATCCTGGGCAAAGGGGTAGGTCCACACCTGGCTCTCAAACCATGGTTGGGGGTTAAGTCAACACTCTTTCACCACGACCATTGGCAATGAGTACTGGCGCATGTCGGGGTTTCTAATCCAATGCAAGGTCATAATGGTAACATACTATATGGATTCCAGATACTTCCCCTATGGCACCAACCAACTCGGTTCAGTATCCTAGGAGTGTGAATCCTCACGGACTGGCTACCTCTGTTGGACTCCACTCCTTAACCCTATGGTCATCCACATATTATTGGGGCAGATGCTCTCATGACTCCTCACGACACCCGGTCCGTTCCTTGGACGTCCATGAGCCCAACCCTAACATATGCAACCCTACCATTACATGACCAACAGTGGACCACTGAGTCTCTGCACGGACTGGTTACCGCTGTAGGATGAAACATAGTCACGTCACCATTGTCACGGGTCACCCGGCTTCAATTCCCCTGCCGAAAGGGTAATAGCATGTGGGGTGCCTAGCCATGCAATTCTAGACTCCCTAAGTATGTCATCAAGTAATCATGATAGTGCTGGAGACATCAGCAGGCATGTGTCCCATTCCACAGCCTTCTGATATCCCAAGCTAAGATATCCCAAAGGAATACCCCTTCCATCACAATCTACACTACACCCCTCTTTATCATATCATGAACAGTTGTGCAATATCATAAAAGATGAAGTACATTAAGGAACACCACAAACAGCAAGTGTACAATAAGATTCACATGCCTTATACAATTACAGCAAGTTACATGATCAAAGCATAGTAAATAGAACAACAGAGTCATCATGTATATGTAATTGCATGTAAATAAGAATGCATGTCCTTATCTGTAATTATGTAAAACTCCTCTAACTTGAATTCCAGAAACTATTATAAGACTTATACTTGAAACAGAGAACACCTAGGCATAAATACAGCAGTCTCTTGTACATATTGTGGTGGGGAGCATTTCTTTGATAGCTTTTCCGTCTAACCCATAATCTGCTTACTATGTTGGTAATTTCAGCAACGCCAATAACCCATATTCCAACACCTATTATCCTGGTTGGAGGCAGCACCCTAACTTCTCTTGGAATGCTCAAGGACAGAATGTAGGCTCATCTTCCATCCCAACTCGACCTCATCAGCTTCCAAGTGCTCAACAGCAAGTGAAGATTCAGTCTATGGAACCCTCTTCATCAATAGAGCTTCTATTGAAGGAGTATATGGCAAAGAATGATACAATTATTTAGAGTCAAGCATCTTCATTGAGGAATCTGGAGAATCAAGTAGGACAGCTGGCTAGAGCTTTAAGTAATCGACCTCAAGGATCATTGCCAAGTGATACAAAAAATCCTAGGCGTGAAGGCAAAGAGCATTGCAAAGTTATTTCATTAAGGAGTGGAAAACCTCTAGAGCCACCTCATTCAAAGTCTAGCCAAAAGAAGGAACCTATTTCTATCCAAGAAGAAGGGGAGAAGGAAGATACAGTTGTTGTTCAAAAGGAACAATCTGATTCTGCAAAACAGAGTGCTGAACCCACGGCTACAACACCATTGCAACAGAGTTCTCCAGAAAAATTGAGTTATAAACCACCCCCCTTTTCCTCAAGGATTTCATAAGCAGCAACAAGACCATCAATTCAAGAAAGTCTTGGATGTTTTGAAGCAGCTTCACATCAATATATCATTGGTATAAGCACTTGAACAAATGCCAAATTATGTGAAATTCATGAAAGACATCCTTTCAAAGAAAAAGAGATTTGGAGAGTTTGAAACAATGGCCATGACACAAGAGAGTAGTGCATTCTTGCTGAACAAACTTCCTCCAAAATTAAAAGATCCTGGAAGTTTCACCATTCCTTGTGCTATTGGAGATAATTACATTGGAAGAGCCCTTTGTGATCTTGGAGCAAGTATCAACCTTATGCCAATGTCAATTTTCAAGAAGCTTGGAGTTGGAGAAGCATGGCCAACAACAGTGACCTTACAATTAGCTGATAGATCTCTTGCTTACCCAAAAGGAAAAATTGAAAATGTTTTGGTAAAAGTAGATAAATTTATCTTTCCTGCTGATTTCATTGTTTTGGACTTTGAAGTGAATAGAGATGTGCCCATAATTCTAGGAAGGCCATTCTTAGCAACTGGGAGAACATTAATTGATGTAGAGAGAGGAGAATTGACAATGAGGGTTAATGAAGAACAAGTCACACTCAATGTTTTGAAGGCAATGAGATCTCCAGATACAATAGAAGAGTGCTTTGTTGTGGATGTCATTGAAGAGTTGGTATCAGAACAGTTGGAGAAATAGTGTATTAAAAACCCACTAGAGCTTTCATTGGCAATAGAAATTGAACAAGTGGATGATGAAGCAAGTAGATATATGGCTTGGTTAGAGGCAAGACCAGCTAAGGCATTTAGAGGGAGTGCATTCGAGCCTCTTGGGTTAGCTAAATGTGAAACTAAACCCCCTAAACCATCAATTGAAGAGCCACCTGTGTTAGAGTTCACACCTCTTTCAGAACACCTTCGGTATGCCTATTTGCTTGAAGCCAAGACACTCCCTGTTATTGTTTCAGCAGTGCTAACAGAGGAGCAGGAAGATATGCTACTTGCAGTGCTGAAGAAGTATAGAAGAGCATTAGGATGGAGTATAGTAGAGATCAAAGGGATCAATCCTTCAGTGTACAAGCTTAAAATTTGGTTGGAGGAATGTTGCAACAGGTACATGAAGCATCAAAGGAGTTTGAGTCTAATTATGGAAGGTGCACAAGAAGAAATCATTAAATGGCCTTGGGAACTAGAGCATGCAGTGAATGAAGCATTATTGGGAAGAATGATGGAGCATCACTAGACATAGATCATCCTTCAAGATGCTGAAACAGGGAAGTAGTCAGGCTGTCGACTTAAAAACAAGCGCTTGTGGGAGGCAACCCAATTTAATTGTTTTTAGTTATGTTGTTGGTAATTAGTTAAGTAATTGTTTAATAAAGTTAGTGGGTAGTTTCCAATTTTGTCTTAATCTTCACTTGATAGTAAAACTGAAAGATGACTTGATGACATGTATTTTTTATTTGCAGGGAGTGTGGGGAACATAAAGAGGTTAAGTGGTTGTTTTGCCATTTTGGGCAGCAAATTTAACTGTTGAACAGAGCATGTGTCAATTACCCAGGAGAATTCACTATCTTTGTTGCAGTAAAGTTTTGTTCAACAGCTACGGGAATTGCATTCTTTGGTAAACAATGCATTATGTGATCGATGCCATAGCGATGCCACAGCAACAACACTGCAAAGTTTTCTTAACCAGCTACGGGAATTGCATTCTCTAGTAAACAATGCATTATGTGACCGATGCCATAATGCTGCAGCAACTCCATAGCCAGGATAAAACCACTAACCAGTCCTGGTTTGACCTCGAACCCAACCAACCCATAATTCCCACACCTCTAAACCATCTCAAACCACTGCTGACCCATACTGATCCAAACCTATTTTAAACCACCCAACCATTGAACCAATTCTTTTAAAACCAAAACCCATCACAAACCTAATTGCACCTTCGTCTTCTCTACCTGCGAATCTTCGCATCACCTCTTCATTCCTCTACTCTCTCCGCCACATTTCCACCTCCATTTGCGCACCGTTACCTACCTTCACCCACCCCTGTGCTGCCTTCTTCACATATAGTGCCTACCCCACCAAAACCCTAAATTCCTCCCACATTCCGCCGTCGATTCACTTCTCCGTGGTCTATCCTTGCTGTACCAGGTTTCATGCGATTTTTGTGTGCTTAGGGCTGCACCAGTTGCACTCCAGTCTTGCTACACCACAACACGATAATCCCTCTCTACATCAGCTAAGTGTTCTCACTCTCTCTTTTCATTCGTTCCCTATTTTTGAAGTTTTTGTTTGTTGTGTTTGCTTGTTTTTCTCGGTTCATTTTTTCTTTGGTTTGTGTGTTTGTTTTCTGCAACTATCATGTGTTTTGTTTTGTGAAGTTTTTATTCTGTTTCGTGGGAGCCAAAAATACTTACAAAATAATAATAATATTCAGTGTTTCATCAATCATTTCTGTTCCTTTAGCTATAATCATTGCTCCCTTCGTTTTTGTTTGTTTGTTGTGGTTATTTTCAGCAGTAGCTTAGCCCTGTTTAGCCTGCGGTGTTTGTGTTTGTCTCTTTCCCTGTGTTAGTTTCTTTATCCATGTTTTTGTTGTGTTTTTGCTTCGTTGTGTTTGTTCTGTTCTACTCCTTCTTCTCTATTTTTCCATTCTTTTCTAGGTATGAGGACACTACTCATTTTAAGTTTGGGGGTAAGCTTTGCCCTATTCCAATCATTGCATGTGTTATCTTGTCATCTTCATTTTATAGATGTTCTTATTTTCTTAATTTTCTTCAACTTTTTTTTTGTGGTTTGCTTTAAATGCTGCATATGTTGTTCTAGATGCTAATTTGTGAATTGTTGTCCAGCATTTTAGAGTTAGAATTTTTTTATTTTGTTTATTGTTGTGTCAGTCTATTGTGTTTCTACTGTTTGATGCTGAAAGCAATGTTAGTAGATGTTTTGGGTAAATGTTTTGTGTAGTCAAATATGGGTTGTCATGTGATTTGGATGATTAGTTAATACGAATGTCAGTGCCTCTTAATTTGATTTTGTTGGGAGATCTTAACAGAATTTTGCTATAATGATCTGATGTCTACATTTACTCATTTCTGTGATGTCATATTATTGAGCATCAAGTGATGTTTCAAGCTCCGGAGAACCTGGGAAAAGTTGGATCAATGTGAGAGTTTAGGATTTTAGAATTGGTTGAATGAGAACCTTGAACTTACATATTAGGGGTCCCCATTTGGGTGTTTCCAAGAATTCTGTGCATTGTGAGTATTGGTTGAGGTTTGACCCCCTCCCTTCTCCCACAAGAATAATGCTCCGTTGTTTTGGGCCGCCTAGTAACCGAGAATATGCATGTAACCCATGTGAATTTTTTACGTCAACAGTGGCCCGGAATATAAGCATGAAAGAGAGAGAGAGAGAGAGAGAGAGAGAGAGAGAGAGAGAGAGAGAGAGAGAGAGAGAATAAGAAGAAGAGAATAATGCTCTATTGTTTTGGGCAGCCTAGTAACTGGGAATATGCATGTAACCCACGTGTATTTTTTACGTCAACAGTGGCCCGGAATATGAGCATGCAAAGGCACTTTTGTTTGTGATCTTGTTGAGTAACCAGGTATCTTCATCACAAATTAGTGATATTCGCGTAAAAAGGCAGGATGACAACAGCGGCATAAAAAAATTAAAAAAAAATAAAAAGAAAAAAAGAAAGAGATGGTTCATAGAGAATAAGTTTGGGGGTCAAATGCTCAAAATATTGTAAATTGAGTTTTTGGAGTGTAAAAGGATATCAGTCCCTAATTAGTGGAGAGGTAATCATTTGATCAACTTATGAGATCAATGAACTAAACTTGATGACCATACTTCAGCTGGACTAGGGTAATCTGGGGCAATGTGAAACCCGGCCCTAACCTTAACCTGGATACTCTATTGTCTATAGGTCCAAAGACCCGAAGTAGAAGTGAAAGTCAACTATGGGCCATATCAGTAGATGATATAGTGTTCGACTCCGAACCTATGGAGTTTGAAGATGATGCCCCACACTTGAAGACAGCGTTGGATCTAGAAAAGAGACTACGCCTTGATGAAGAGAAGATTGGTTGATGACCTTAGAGCTTGGTGGGATATGATTTAAAGCCATTTTTCCATGCTAGGTAAGTTATAGAATATGTGTTTAAAGTTTCGTTTGATTCCGAGTAGTGGAAGGCCCTCAAATCCCTGACCTTGGCTTTGCTGTCTGCCTGGGTCGACTGCTTGGGCCGACTGGGCCAGGCTACCCAGCCAATCGACCCAGAGATGCTAAACTCGAACAGAATCTTCTGTTTAGGTTATGTTGCTATATATACCTCATGACTTCGTGATTTTAGTATCCCTAGCCTCCAAAACACTTAGAGAACGAAGGGAAACCATCTCCAAGCCTCCAAAGGTATTGAAGAAGATAAACCTTGCAAACTTGCAAGTTCTCTCTCTTGTTCTTCAATCAAAGGTTAGTATTCAATCTTTTGTGTTATTGATTCATTCTTTCCATGATCATTCTCATCTTTGAACTGAGATTATGATGAAGATGCTGCAACCTTGTAGTCATATCTTTACAATCTCTTTTCATTCTCTTATGCCATGATCATCTTATTCATTCTTAAACTATGATCATATTCTTATTTTGATTTATTCTAGCATTATAGATGCCTCTCCATGATTATTCATACCTCTGATTTACTGTATTCTTGTACTAGAATGAGATCTCATCATCTCTAGTTCATCTCTTTCGTTCATAGCATGTTTCCAATGAAAACCATGATTTTTACCAAAATAGAAACTATGATTTCAATTTAGTAAGTAATGGTTTTAATCGTTGTTTGATGTCTAAAATATGATTTTTAGTCTTAGACTACTGTGTTAGACATTCTCTCCAAGTTTCGTCGCATTCCGGATTGTGTAGCATAGGTTTCGGATCAAGATTCTCTTTTTGGTTTCGGATTTGCCCTTAGGCAGAATAACTAGGTCGACTGACTCAATCAACCCAGCCAATCAACCCACAACAACAGAATTGGATTTCTTCGTCCGTTTCAATTCAATTGATGCTTATTCTTTTAGGACTACTTCCTAATGTTTGTGTGATGCTATTCTAGGGTTTATTTGTTGCTAACTTTGGATTCATCCTCTTGTTCGTCCGGAATATATTCGAATCTATTTAAGGTAAGGACAGTTGTTACCATATTAACATAGATTGCATAGATTTAGTTTATAATTTGGGAAGTACTTAGATTTGCTACTGTTATGTTAGTTTCTATTATGATATGAATGGTGTAAGTACATTAGGATCTTATTTCCTTATTTACTTTATGTACTTGAATCATGTATGAATACTTATTCATGTATGTTGCTTATTCATTTAATCTTGTCTTATTATATTCTTTCGTTTGATGAGATATCTGTCATGGATGATACGACTGAATTATGATTGTGATTGTTTAGGTATGATTTGGGATTGGGGAATGTCCTTTTAACATTTCTGTCCTTGGACCTCATTGGGGATAGTATGGGATATTTCCAATGTTGCCCTTTGACACTTTTCCAGATTATTGGTTGTCATACCTAGGACTTGTCTAGCAGTGTTTGGCTAGGATATTCCCTGTTATATCAGACCTGATTCAGAAGGGTATTGAGACCGAACGACCCGTGGTAGCAATGGGGAATCATGGGCACTCAAGACCGGTAACCAACCCGTGAGGGGACATGAATCACATTGTGGGGGCCATGTATGGGTAGAGTTGCATATGGATAGACTTGGGCTCATGGGCGTTCAAGACCGGTAACCAACCCGTGAGAAGACATGAGAGCTTCCCGTTTGCTATATGTGGATGACCTATAGGGTTGATGAGTCCGTAGTCTGAGACTATGCTGACTCTAGTGGAAATGATACCGGAAAGGATCGCCCGGGGCGAGGAATGGACGTATCTGGACCTGAGTTGATATGACTAAGTAGAAGACTTGCATTGGGCTAGGCTTTACCCTGACATGCGCCAATACTTAGACCAAACGGTGATGTGAGAGAGAGGTGACCTAAACCCCTAACCAAGGAATGTCCAAGAAGGATGCAAGACCCAACTACCACCGGCAGACCCAATATGCCAAGATGGTTGAGGGGGAGTGATTGACCTTCCCAAAGAAGTATGGTGCTATGACTTAAAGCATGTCTGCCTATAGAGACCAGCATATCTAAAGTTAGACTCATACATGCATTGTTTGTCTCATATCATATCTTATGGTGTTATGCTTATGTTATCATGTTGTTTATGCTATTATGGAATAACTTGCCTTACTGGGTTTCTTTTGAAACTCACTCCTTTTGTACAATATCTTTTGTTAGACTATTCTACAGGCTTTGATGGCTATAAAACGCAATATGAAGAAGCGCAAGATGAAGAAGCGTACAATACGCAAGGTGTTGGCGACTATGAAGATTACGTTGAGGATTCCTCAAGTGGTCTCACTGATTACCAAGATTAGCTCTACTATGGAGTGGGAACATCTGAGCGTGATTGATGAAGTCTATGTTTATGAAGACGTTCTTTACAAAGTAGAATAGACTTAGCTTAGTTAGATTATATCTTTCTTTCTTGTCTTTAGAATCAATTGTAATCTCATTTGACTTTCGATCTACATTCCGCTGTACTCGTGGAGTGAGATTCCGCCTCACTCTACATTTGATTATATATATATATATATATATATATATATATATATATATATATATATATATATATATATATATATATATATATATATATATATATATATATATAACAATATTATTCAAATGAATCAAAGTAAAGTAACGAAATAATCATCAGAGTGCGGAAATGAAACCAATATATATATAACCTTAATTTAGTCTTGTTCTTGATTATATGGTTGTGAATGTGGGAGGTTGATTTTACTAACTACTGGATCCTATGGACTGTGGATCACACACTCGGGTATGCCAGATAGGGTACCGGCTGGGTGGATGTGACAGGCAAGATCCTTAACTTTCACACACACACTTGAGGGCATCCTTATGAGTAAAGTATGACATCTAAGTGTTATTGGCAAGAAGTGTTGGAAATGAAAATTAGAGAAAGATTGAGAGGCAACTTCTCTCTAACATCTATCATATTGCATGACTAAGCCAAGTTATGGTCTTTTCTTTTCTTTTGGGTCTCTTAATGAGTTCCTTTGCAGTTAGTTTTTTGTTTTCATTTTTCTTTATTGCTCGAGGTCAAGCAATATCTTAAGTTTGGGGGTGTGATAACTCTATGAAATAGAGTTAAGTTTGGTAATTTTATAATTAAGATAGCTTGATTCAAGAGTATTTTATCTTTGTTTTAGTGTTAGTTGTCATTAGATGTTTTGTTAGTGAATCTTAACATTTTAAATCTTATAAAAGTCCTTTATGTCATTCTTGCATGAATTTCTCTTCAATTAATGGATGAATTTGATTAGCCTCTTTCTCTTGGCATTGTTGGTGAAGAACCATAAAGAATGAAGACAACACATGGAACATAGAAGAAGAACAAATCTTCTAACTTTGATGTAACGATGCTGCAACATCATGGAGCAAAATATTCCCAAATTGCACTCACGTAGAAATGACTAAAAAGGGCTAACTAAATGGGACTTTCCTCTTGTCAATACGTGAAGAATCTCAGCCCTGGATATCAGAAGGGAATGTTCTAATCCTACAGCCCAGATTTCTACCCTATCCTTAGGGAAAATTGGGGAAAATAAAGAGGAAGGAATAGAAGAACGTGAGGAGGAGGACAGAAGAGAAGAGAGGAAAGAACAAAAGAGCTGAGCTCGTGTGGAAGAACCAGACCTGCTGGAGAGGAAGGCTGGAGTTCTTGTGGAAGCATTGCATCTCCTAGTTTTCTATTCAGTTTTATAATTCTATCTTCTTATACTCTAGCTGAATGATGTAGTTGCATTCTCATTTCATTTCTCCATAGGAATATGAAGATTTTGAATTAGGATGTTAATGCATATGTGTATTGGAAAATATCATTATGTCATTTCATTCCAGGTTCTTGATATACTTTGGGCTATAGTATTGCTATATTATAAATTTAGGAGAAGGGAAATTGATTCCCAACACTCATATCATTCATTAAAGGTCCTTCTATTGCATATTTTCCATTTAGGTTCTCAAGTTTAATTACCTGTCATTTGGTTATTTAGTTCGTCAATCACAAATCAATCTTGTTAATCTTGTTTAAATCATTTTACTTTTACATTGAAAGTTAAAGATCAAATTCTCCGTGGGATCGATACTCTGCTTATTATTTACTACTTGATTGCGACACGTGCACTTGCGTAGCATCTTTAGACACAAGCAACAATTGTCTGGTGCATGGAAGGGAAGTATCCAACTTTGAGATTGATATGACTCAATAGATGACGTGCATTGGGCTAGGTATAATCCTGACATGTGTTAATACTCATACCAATGATGGAGTGAAAGAGTGGTGACCTAAACCCCAGTCATGGAATGTCTAAGATGAATGCATTGACCCAACTGCTGCGGAAGAACCCAAGATACAAAGATTGTTGAGGAAGAGTGACTGACTGCCCAGAGAGTATGGTGTTCTACCTCAATGCATGTCTGCCACTAGAGACTAGCATATATAGAGTTTGAAGCATACTTGCATTACTGTCTCATATCATATTGTATCATGCTTGTTCTGAACTGTTTGTAATTGTTATATTTATTTGAACTACTTGCTGAGTTCTTTTGAGCTCACCCTTCGGGGAGAATGTTTGTTAGATGACTATGCAGGTTCGGAAGTGATCCCGAGCACATGTGCGGAGGACCCTTCCATATATGATGAAGCTGTGAACGCTGTGGGAGAAGTTGGTGACCCGTGGTATGACCCGAACACTGGTTTGGACCACTATGATGGCACCTATTGATGGTAGTAGACATCGCCTTGTTCATTGATGGGAACGTGACCTAGATGCAGATCCAAAGATGCAAGGGTATAAGCCCAAGGTGAAAAAAGGCGAACGTCGATGAAGAAGAAGAAGAGGAAGAACCGACGGAAGATATAGATTAGATATAGACTTCCTTTATATTTATTCGGTTGTATTACAATAGAGTTTTGACCTACCTTTCCGCTTTGAGTTAGATATTATTTCCACTATACTCTAGCTCTGATATTCTTTATTGGGATCAGTTATTCCACAACTTTGATATTCGTTGTGATCTATCTTGAGATCCTTCTTTGATTGTTTCTTTAATGATATTTAAACAATGATTATTCTTTGCTCTTGATTATATTATCGTGCTATGTGGGAGGATGATTGTTATGAACTGGTCTTCGGGGCTGTAGATCACATCTCTGAGTGTTGCAGTTAGGGTACCGGCTCGGGGGATGTGATAAATGGTGTGGTGAGAAAGCGGTGACTTAAACCCCAACCATGGTGATAGCCCGAGAGGGATGCCTTGACCCCTTACCTGGGATCCCAAAAGAGGTAGCCAGTCTGTGAGGGATCAGAGTGACGATACCTTCCCAGAGACTAGCATTTGTTAGAGTTAGTTGCATTCCTGCATATTGTCTCATACCATATTGCATCATGCTATATTCTTGAATTGGATTGCAATGGTTATTTGTATGTGAACTACTCACTGAGTTCTTTTGAGCTCACCCTTCGGAGACAATGTTTGCTTTAGATGATTTTGCAAGCGAAGAAGAGATCCCGAGCCCCCTTTCGGAGATCCCTTCCTTACATAATACAACTAAGGAACCAGTGGGAGTTGACGGCAGCACGTGGTACGATCCAGGTACCGGTATGGAGTACTCTTCCGGCACTGATCAATCCCTGTAGTTCTTCACTGAAAGCTATCGTATCCTCTCTGATTTATTTAATGTCTTACTTTTTAACTTTAGATCGGTGTCAATAGAGGTTATCTTTATTAATGTCGAACAATAAGCAAATATTGTCGTTTAGGCTTTATTTGTTCGTGTGATAATTTGTAAGATTTGTAATTTTTTATTTAATTAATTAGTGTTTGAAACCGTTTGATTGTAAAAGCATTGCTTTACCATTCTATATCATTGGGAGTTGATCAAATCGTATTTTAGGACTCCTTTCCTTGAGGTCTACAAATTTATTTTTCTTGTTTGATCCGTGTATATAATTTGAATATTTTTATTCTTATTAGTTTAGCATGATCTTTAATGTTCGCTTAATTTTCTGGTTGGTTAATGTTTGGTTGGAAATTTAGAGTATTTTATTAATTATTTGAAATATTGTGAAGAGTTTATGATCATAGGTTTATTCAAGTGGGTGCTCAATAACACATACCTTTCATGCCCATCCATTCACCACCACGTGAGCCTCACTCTCATATCTGCCACGCTCTCAAATTCGAGAATACCAAGGTGAATGATTGTTTGATGATGAGGTTTCTCTAATGGGTCACCAAAGATGAATGTCGCTAGAGAAGCAACTTTGCCTAGAGCAAGGCATTAGCAATGAAGTTCTTGTAGATTTCACTATAAAGATTCACTTATTATCTTAAATCTTCACTAATTCATTGTTTTCTTATGTATTGTCATCTTCCAGATTCTAAATGCTTACTTAAGTTTTCATTGTTTGGATCATTTTGCTTCAATGGAACAACTAGGTTAAGGCTCCAAATTTGGTACTAAGAAGGATGCGTCTCAACTAAAGTTAGTATTGAACGAAGTAAAAATGTGACTCTCTATATGCAAACCCAAGTACCAATGTAAAGAGGATACAACACAATTAAGAGTTGATTTTCAAGACATTTCCCTTCTTTCCCTACTTGTATGGTCACGTGCAATTCTCACTCTCTCTACTTGTATGTGGTCACGTACAATTCTCTCTCTCTCTCTCTCTCTCTCTCTCTCTCTCTCTCTCTCTCTCTCTCTCTCTCTCTCTCTCTCTCTCTCTCTCTCTCTCTCTCTCTCTCTCTCTCTATATATATATATATATATATATATACACACACATAAAATACCACAATATTTCTTCCAATACCAACAAAATTTCTTCCCCCAATCCATCCGTCTCACAACTCCGTGCACTAAATTTTAGCCTACATCCATTGAATATGTTACTAGGACCCAAATGAAGATTAGTTGGTGGGCATTCATACTAGGTTCTTGTGTTACTTGCCAACTATGAACCATACGTTCCTTCAGTAGGCAAAGCCATGGGATAAAATCATAAAATACTAGATTCTTGGTGGCCAAAAAACGAAACCGATGAATCCAAGTATGTAAAAGTTAGAGCGGATTTGTAAGATCTAATTATTGTTTTAAGGAATGTATGACACAACCGACCATTCTCCAACCAATTATGTTTAACCAATAAGTATATTGCCTGAAAACTCCATCAAGATCAAGCCTCATGATATGGTAGTAGTATGTAAACTATAATTGTTTAATTTTGGAAACCTAAATAGTATGTATGCGTTCAGGAACATTTCCATACTCCAACACTAGTTCTTGTTTATAGTTGTTTTACATTGTAAAAGTAACATGGGAGAGGGGGGGGTTGAATAGGTTACTACTTGTGGATTATCTAAGTTTCACTATAAGTACAATTTAAAAATTAATTAGACAAATTGATAGAACTCGAAACTCCCACAACACTATTTTATAGTGGTTTGACTTAGCAAGTGTATGTCCACTCCTCTTTTGGCCTTAGGACAATATTATACTAATGATTCTCTTTCAATACGGTGAATAGATAATCAAATCATTGTTTCTTAGGGCAAAAGCACCATTTGCAATCTTTGTTAATGTAAGCAGCAGCACCCTTTACACTTCTAGTTCAACATGGAACTAGAATTACAATAACAAAAATATGATTACAAAGGTGAGATATGTCCTATCATGGGGTGTGACATCTTACCTCTTGAGTGAATGTGATGCAAGTTGAGTTAATGCCCAAATATGAATGACTTGCAACACTTGGGAGTGGATGATCCCAACAAGCCTCCTATCATTTTAGCCACAACCAACTAGATGGCCTTGATTCCTTTGAGTACTCAAGGTATACACAAGGTAGTTAGAGGCTAGGATGTTTAAATTTTAGAGTTAAAATTTAAAGCTTAGATCACCTAGGAGAGTATGTAATACGAGCATTGGTGAGGCTCTTACTATGAACGGGTGTGGGTGTTAATAGTGTGAAAAATTAGCGGATCTTAGCATTCATATTTTAGAAGAAAGCATTTGGTAGGGCTCTTGCTATCAAGGGTGTGGGTGTCAACAAGGCGAAAGATACATGGAGTTTGAGTCCCAATCGATCTTAACATTCATATTTTAGAAGAAAGGGCTCATCGTTTGGGACAAACGGCTAGCCATTTCAGATATGAACATTGGAATATAGCCATTGGAATTCAAATGGCTCGCCATTTCCGAAACGGATTAACTTTCCTTTTGTTTTGACCGCGAGAAAGTTTATGTAATTTTTATTTCTTAAATGGCTTGCCATTTCTTGATGGCTAGCTGTTCGTGGATAAGCGTTTCGCAATTTCTTAGCTGGTTGTTTAGTTTAGCAAGTGTTTCCACTTACTTCAACAAGTCCTCTTAGGTTTTTGGTCTTGTTAACCAACTCTAAGTCCATTTTAACCTTACTTGACGTGTCCTAGGTCAATCTATGGAGATGATGCATTAGTGTGCATTGTGCATACTGTTCTAATTTCTAAGTACACTAGATTCATTGAGCTTGGTTGATCTTCTTGGTTCTTCAAGTCCTCACATAGCCTTTAAGCTTCAAGTCCTTGTGCTTTAGCTAATCATTGAGTCTTTGGGTTCAACCTCTATTTACATCTTATTTCCACTCATTTGTGTCTTGATCATCCTTGCCTTGGTTACATTTTCTTGACTTAGGTCATTAGGTTTGATCTAATTAGACACATCTTAAATTAACAAAACATTAGTGCCTTGTGAATCATCAAAAGTAATTAGAGGTTGTTGTGGTTATTGTGTCGTTTGCACCAAGTCCCTCGGCTCGGGTATGAGCCGTCTAGTCTGACTGATTAGTGTGTCCGTCCAAGAGTCCTGTGATGTGCCCTAAGGTCGCGGATGAGGACAATGCCTTTGATTCTTGCACATGAGAAGATGAAGGTGTGGTAGTCTAGAAGGTCCACCTGGCAAGGAGTCCGGATCATCTCCCCGTCAGGGGAGCACTCTGTGTTCCCCAATGGCTTTGCAACCACAAAATACAGTGGGGCCATAGGTAAAAAATAATAAAGCATTTTGAAAATATATTTATCACGTAATCCTGTGGGACCCATTGTATTCTATGGTTGCAAAGCTGTCGAGGAGCACAAAGTGCTCCCTCGACAAGGAGATGATCCGGACTTTGGGACCTTGGGAGAACCCCCTCTTTTGTTCTATACAAAGACTCACCTATCTTCGCATTTAATGCTTGGTACATATTAGAAGATATGTTGACCTTGAGCGTATCGACCTGAAGCATATGTCATGTTGTCTTGTCAGGTGTTTAGGTGGAGACAAGTCACATCAACTGTCAACTTTTTCAATGTCAAGTACAGACCTTGTCAAAACAATCGATAACCCTACTGATGTGTCAACCGCATTGAAAGCATGATTTGACCCACATAGATCCAACAGTCCATAGTAATCAGGTTCAGCCGTTCAGCTATAAATGTACCCAACCACTAAGGAATCTAGAAATGCCCATTTAACTCCCAAACCTACCTGCAAGCTTCTCTACTTAGGTAATTAAAGCCCCATCCCAGGGTTAAGTTTATTCTGAGCCTAACTTGATCTTCGGATGCGACTGACTGACCATAGAGTCTGCTGTTGTGGGTGACCCGAAGGGAACCATCAAACCGGAATGGATCGATTAAACCAACCCGACGGTTTGACGGTTCAGACAGATATTGCTCACCAGCTGGACAAGAGACTTCTCGACTGACAAAAGGCGATGCAAGAGCGACTCGCCGACAAGTCCAATGGCCCAGTGTCTTTTTAGCAAGGCCAGCGGCCTTTGGGGGATCTTTGATATCTCCTCGTTGGCGGTGCCTCATAGCATTAATTTCAACAATAAATGTCTTGTGGGCCGTGCAGTGACAAGGGACAGCTTGAATGCATAACATTCGCTCTAAGACTACTACAAGAACAGCGATACCACTTTTTGTCTCCTCAACCAAAGAACAATGTCACATCAAGCCTATACTTGAGTTGACTCCTTGATTATAAAAGGTGATCACAGCAGCCCTAGGGTTTGCAACAGTCAAAGGATGACGTCACCAGGCCACAGAAGCCATCTCCACCGTCGAACTCCATCGTGAGGAGTCAGTCAGCCATCACATGCAAGGAAAGGTCACAAGTTCGTTATAAATAGTGGCGACACTCCCAGGTATAACCAGAGCTTCTCCAGCCATTACTCCCCTTCATAACTCCATTGAAAACATTCATCCATGAATCCTTAACATTTATCCTGCAAGCATTGATTCTCAGCTTCTTCATTAAGACTGACTTAATCATTGGAGGTGGCTTCCCATCCTCAGAGGCGTCCCACTCTCACCCTTGTTTAGTTATCAGGAAGCTGAGGAGAAGCGGAACCAAGGAGAACCGGGGTTGGTCGAGAAGACAGATCTTCCCCACAACATCTTCCCACACTAATCACTTTCTCTCGTATGAGCAGACAACAGCTGAACGAAAACCAAGCTGGAGTTGTTCGCGATCTAATAGAAGGAATCAGATCCTGGAACAACAATGGAATTCCCTAATATACATGTTTTTGTGTTAAGAGATTGTTCTTTATTTGAAAATAGGTGTTTGATAAATCAATCCTAAATGTATTTACCAGTGAGGCGCACAATATGAGAAATCTTGTTTTCGAGCAAAGTAACAGGGTACGAGAGCAATGAGGAGGGAGTTTGCAAGCAAGGCTGAGGGTAGGCGTGGTCTCAAGTGACCTTCACAATCGGTACCAATTTTATCAAATGTATTCCTCCAGAAGAACATATTTTATATGTTCTGCAAAAGCCATTCTTCAAACCATTTCTCTCATTGATTTTGTTCTTAAAGAATATAAGAACGAACTATTTAACAAACACCTATTGGAAACACCGGAACTATTCTTTGAAAGAATTACCAACATCCTATTTTCTATAATTTTGTTGAGCAGATAAACAAATGGTTAGTTTTGCAAAACAAAATTCGAATGTGGCTAATAATCTTGTAATTTTCCCTAATATTTTAAGTAACCTAAAACTAGTTATATGGAAGAAGAAGAAAAAACCAGTTTATATGGAATTTTATTCGTTTGGACTTTACCCGATTTACCATATTTTCAAAGGTAAGAAATGACGTAGAAAGACGGGGGGAGACTTGAATTAATGCTGCGCTTGCCGAACCAGAAAGACAGATCCATCTTGCAACCGTCCTGAAAACGACCTTTTTGTAGTTTTTGCTTTTCCATGAGATTAAAAGAGCCGTTCATGGAGAAAGAAAGAAGAAAAAAAAAACCTCTGCAGAGCTAGCTGTCTCTAATTTTTTTTTTTTTTTTCGGAGGAAGAGCCGTCCATATACATCTTAAAAACTCCAAAAGAGAACAGGTAGAAAATTTTAAATAGAAAAATGCATATTACCAAATGAAGGTGGCATGACAATAAGACAATGCTGCACTGCGCATCTCTCTCTTTCTCAACTCTAAAGATCTCTGAGCAGGTTTTCTCTCTCTCTCTCTCTCTCTCTCTCAGATCCATAGATCTATTTGTCTTCACTGTGGTTTTGGTACATTGAAAAATCCGGTTTAGAGTTTTAGTTTTCAGAAACTGGTCAAGAATAGAGGAAGAAGCAGAATGGAAAACGAGATCAAGAGCTTTATCCTTGTATGGATTTCAGCAATCATATCTTTATTCTACTGTTACCTTATCGCTGCAAAGATCCCAAGCGGCAAACTCAGGCTTCTCTCCCTCCTCCCAATCTTCTACCTCTTCACTGTCCTCCCATTAAACCTCTTTGCCGTCCATCTCTTAGGTCCAACATGCTTCTATCTCACCTGGCTTGCCAATTTCAAGCTTTTTCTCTTCTCATTTGATCAAGGCCCTTTATCTCTCACAGCCAAACCCATCCCTTCTCTCCTTCAATTCATCTCCATTTCTTGTCTTCCCATCAAAATCAAACAAAACCCATCTCTCCAATCACCCCAAACGGCTCTGGTTATGATGTGCAGAGCCTTGCTTTTAGCCGTTGTGATCCGTATCTATGACTACAGAGCCCAGCTTCACCCATTGGTCATCTTAACTCTCTACTGCATCCACGTCTATCTCGCCCTAGAGATCGTTTTAGCCATGGGTGCAACCCTAGCTCGAGCCCTGTTAGGTCTAGAGCTCGAGCCCCAGTTCAATGAGCCCTACTTCTCTACTTCCTTACAAGACTTCTGGGGCAGAAGGTGGAACCTCGTGGTTACAAGTATTCTACGCCCTACAGTATACAATCCCATAAGAAGTATTTCTACAGGTATTTTAGGTAGTGAGTGGGCCCAAATACCTGCCCTCCTGGCAACATTTCTGGTTTCGGGTCTCATGCATGAGCTGATATACTATTATATGACACGTGTAAGTCCTACATGGGAGGTGACGTGTTTCTTTCTTCTCCATGGGTTCTGTACAGCTCTGGAAGTAATGGTGAAGAAGGCTTTTTCCGGTAGATTTGAACTGCACCGAGCAATTTCAGGTCCGTTGACGCTAGGGTTTGTGGCTTTGACTGGTTATTGGCTGTTCTTTCCACAACTTACAAGGAATCATGTGGACGACAGAGCCATAAATGAGTATTATATTCTGACCGACTTTGTAAAGGAACAGTTGCATCTCCTTTGAATAATAAATACACCAATGATAATAATGGTTTATTTGTTGGGGTTTTTTTTTTAACTAAATATTTATTGGTTTCTTATTCTTCTTAAAGTTGTTCATTGATTAGAATTATTTTTCATTTTCCAAGAAAATAATTAAATTTAGAGTTACATTTCAGTGTGGATCTCCTTAGGACCATGAACTAATGTTGAATCTTTTTATTGCATTATATTAGATATGGGTGTCAATGTAAAGTTGGTAGAGTGGTAAGATCTATACTTCCCAGTGGAAAGGTCATCGGTTCAACCCTTGCGAACCACAAAACTCTCTCTGATGATATAATCAAGGTGTGCGCAAGCTGGCCCGGATGAACCTCAAACACCCAAAAAAAATTAAAAAATACATATATTGAGTGTGGATCCTAACAAGACTAACACCCGCATTTAAATATATTCAAATTTTAAATACAATTTGAGGGGCACTTTAGTCCCTTCACGTTAAATTTTAAATACAATTTGAGGGGCACTTTAGTCCCTTCACGTTTTGAAATTTAAATATGTTATAATGGCTGTTAACGGTCCACATGTTGTTTTTTTTTTTTTCTTTTCTTTTCAAAACCCCAACATTAGTTTATGATCTACTGAAAACACCCCCACGTAAAAAACACTTTTAAATCAATTTTTAGATCTCAAAAGGTTTAAGTTTACTCCCAAAAATAAAAGTCCAAAAGGTTTTGCATTGATTGGTCCATATCCTTGTACTACCTCCTTTTTTAGAAGAGATTCATATTTAAAAACGAAAGCAATTGCTGCAACAAATTCAAATTGTTTATCATTGAATAAATAAATTATCCAACGTATGGGTATTCTTCTGTTCAAGTCCTGATACTTCATAAGCACTAAATTCTCTGCATATTTCAAGTGCTAGTTTTCATTTTGGAAGTACGCAGGCAGGCAGATGTTCATATCATCATAAATGAGGAGGGAAAGAGGCAACAGGATTTGGCTAACTTTGATCAGATTTTTAGGCACCAAACTCGATCCTTGTAAAGAATATTTTCTCAATAACATAACTTGAGCTCATTAGTTCACTCATTATTCATCAAGAGATCAAGAAGATCACTTCAATCTACCACAAGATTTTTAAGAAAGACAATGCACTGGTGGATCACAATGTCTAGATTTTACACGGGCATTGCTACACGAGGAGGAAGTCTTTTTGCCAGGATCTGCTGATGATATATTGACTTTGTCCAATACAATGTCACTGCAACCGAAGCCCTCACTGCACTTAAAATTGATGGCATACTCTGAAACTGTAGTCCCTTCAAATCCCGTGAATGTCACTTCCCTTACGTCAATTGTTGAACTCTCCGTTGTCTTTCAAAGCCAATACAAACAGAAACCCATTAGCAATCTTGGATTAAAAGCTTGGAAACAGTACTTATGGTAAGTAGTCCTTACTCCTTTGGATTGAGGGTAATGTTGGTCGATGATGATGGGATTCCTTACTGATGAAAGTGTAATATGGTTGAAAGTGATCTTCTTAGCATATCCAGATCCTCCCTAATTTGAATAATCAGGAACAAAATTTGAGTTAAGCTAGCCAACAATAAATAACATTGAAGACATAGATAAAGCTTAGTTACATCGTTCTATTACCGGCTTTATCTTGATCCTTGCTCCATTCATGGTTCTAAAAAAACTACAATGTTCCACATGGATTTCTTCCACTTTAACTCCAGGTCCTGCTAAGCTTCCCACACTAAATAGATATAGAGATTTAGTTTTATCTTTTCAAAGTGGCATCAACCACAACTAACAATTCAATTAAGCTTAACAAGGTAATTAACATGAGCTTATGAGTTGTGTGCTAACCTTATACCATGTCCTGGTCCACATGAAACTCTAGTAATGTTGACAAAAGAGGTGCCATCGAGAACTGACACACAATCATCACCTGTAAATGAACCAGTTAGCAAGTTCACCCACTTCATACACAAAATTGTCATAAAAATTTACCTGTGCCAATGTGAGAATCCTGGATTAGAACTTGGTTTGAAAGTCCTATGTTAATGCCATCAGTGTTTGGGCTGTCTTCTGGTGCTGTTATATTGAGATTAGAAATAGTTGTAACATTGCAGTTATAAATGGCGATATGATTTCTTGGGCTGTTCAGAAGCGTCAGTCCACTTAGTTGAAGACCATTACATGAACTGAAATTTATTGCCTGCAACGTAAACATTTTTCACAATATGAATCCACATCAAATCACACTCTCCCACCGTATCTGTTGGTTCTTAATAATTATGATATACATGAAGCAAAAGAGAAGGGGCTAGTAATGATTTACCGTAGGTCGATTTTGTTGTGAAGACCACCAAACACTGCCTCGGCCATCAATTTGACCAGTTCCATGGATGTTGAGGCCTTCTATATATCTAAAGGAAAGCCAGATATCAAGTTTTCCTCCAAACGCCGAGATAGAATCAGGTGCAACTATGTTCCCTAAAACCTAAAATCACAATGTCGAGAAAATTATGAAGAGTCAAACAAAAAGAAAATTAAAGAAAGAGAAAGAAAACAAAAGAACTAGTGTATTCTTTGTTAGTTTTAGTTTACCTCAAAATTAATTTCTTGAGCTGTGCAACCACCCATGAATGTTATAGGCTTTAACAAGAAAGTATGCTCAGAAGGAACTCTGAGAGTAGGACTTGAACTTTGTGCTCCACACACTGCTTCCCATGTTCTTTGGAAGGCCTTACCAAATGATTACCAAAGATTATGTGATTAGATATTTTCTTTTTATTTTACCACAAACAGCATCAAATATGTGACTTCTCCTTCACTAACAAATGCTTGTTATTATTGACTTAGCAATCCTTCTATGGTATATTATTTTACTTTTTTTTTTCTATTTCGATGGATTCCAATAAAAAGAGAGGAAAGAATTTAAAATTAATAAAATTATACGTATATTATGTTTAATTGTTTCTTATACAAGAAAGTGAAAGTAAGGATAAGAGATCACATCTAACCAATTTGATAGATTACAGAAAAGGAAAACTAAGAAAATAAGAAATGCCAGTATTAAGGGATTCTTATAAAATAAAGAAGAAAATAAAAGAAAACTTATTAATAGAGAGAGAGAAAGAGATAAACATCATAACAAATTAAAGTATATAAATAAGGGTAATTTTGTCATTTTAGAATTTATAAGAGAAAAGAAAAGGTTTTTTTTTTTTTAAGAATCAGATGTGGGAAGTAAGAATAAATAAAGACTAAGTATAAGGGAGAACTTGTAATTTTCTCCAATTTAAAACGTATTACGTGAAGAACGAGAAAATGTGTCGGGGACCCGGACAGGAGAAAAAAAAATGGGGAGTAAATAAAATTCACATTAGGAATGGAACCAGGAACAAGAAGGGAAAAAAAAAAAAAAAAAGGGGAAAAAAAAAAGGATGTGAATCCATTAAGTGAGTGATTAGTATTATCATCATTGAAGAAAAAGAAATACGTTAAAATAAAAGGGTTATAAAGATTTACCTCCGAATCATCTGTTATGCCATCCCCAACAGCTCCATAGGTTGTCACGTCAAAAACACTAGAAGGATCTGATCGTGGAACATTAGATCCATCACTAGAAATGAATAACTCCATGCATAAGATCAAGAAGATGGTGAAATGTTCCTACATGTATAACAAAGTTAAAATTGAATTATGGCAAAGAAGCTCAATTTCCAAAACTATAATGAAAAACATGGCAAGAAAAATGTAAGTAGTGAATATAGCTTAGAACTCTTAGGTGACTTATCTATTACAAGAATCAGAAAGAGGAGGAGAAAAAAAATTCACCATCTTGTCTAAGAATTTTGAACAATATAACATTGGTTTCTGATGTTAATTTTGCTTGTCCCCTTATTATGTCATCAATATATAGGATTCCTGATATGCATAAAATAGCGTTGTCACTATCCTAAGTTTAAGCATTTAATATTCTATCCAAAAAAATAAAAAGTTTAAGCATTTAATAGATTCATTACTCCACTATGATTATGGTTATAATTAAGTTTCCAAAGTGGTTGAGTCAGTCTCGAATTAAATATGACTAACTAGTAATTGGTTATGCATAACAAAATTATAATAAAAAGCATGCATAGCATGCAAGAAAAATATTAACATTTGATAAAGCTTAGAACTCTTAGCAGACTTATCTATTACAAAAACCAGAAAGAGGAGAGGAACAATTCACCATTATGTCTGAATTTTGAACAATATAACCTTGATTATTTATGTTAATTTGGCCTGGTTCCTTTATTATGTTATCAATATGCAGGAGTTCTAATATGTCTAAAATAGCATTGTCATTATACTCAGTTTAAGCATTTAAGAGATTAATTATTCCAATGTAATTATGGTTCCAGTTAAGTTTCTGATTTGGGATTGAGTCTATCTCAAATTAAATGTGACTAAGTACGTAATTGACTAATTGGTCATCTATAGGATCAAGAATATGCTACCTCAATCCTGCATAACAAAGTTATGATGAGAAACATGACAAGAAAAATGTTAGAAGTGAATAAAGCTTAGAGCAAAAATTTATCTATTACCAACGGGGTTGGTCCAAGTGGTAAGCAGCTTGATCCGCATAAGCAAGGTTTCGGTATAGAAACCTTGTGGATGCAAAAAATCCTCGTTGGGAGACTCACCCACCACAGCCAAGTGCGCTACCCGGTCGAACACCGGATTAATCAGGGCAAAGCCTTGGAAACCGGGATTGGCAACCAAAAAAAAAATTAAAAAAATATATCTATTACAAAAACTAGAAAAAGAAGGAGAACAACTCACCATGCTATCTACGAATTTTGAACAATATAGCCTTGATTTCTGATGTTAATTTGGCCTGGTCCCTTATTATGTTTTTAATATATAGGATTCTTAAGATGCCTAAATAGCAATGTCACTAGTTCAAATATTCCTAAAGATGGCATTGTCGCTGTACTCATTTTAAGAATTTAAGAGATTTGCTGTAATACAAGAATTGGTTGGTAGATTTTGGGTGATTTTGAAGATCTCTTTTTAGTTTTTCCTTATTGATGGTGGATTTTATAGGATCTTTAGGATCTCACTGAGAAGATTTAATATGTTTCTATGTTTGGTAAGTTATTAGTATAAACAAAGCTCTTATTGGTGTCCTTCAAACACAAGTATTTAAGAGATTACTATTGAAGATTCGGCTCTCTATCTCCTAGCTCTTGATACAAATCTCAGAACCAGATTTGTGAAAGTAATAATAGAGAATTAAATCACGCAAGAACACAACTATTTTATTTGATTCGGATCATGCGTGTCACACCCCACCCAGCCGGATCTAGCCATACTCGAATACCCGTGGGGATGATACACCGCAGGACCTAGGTTCAGTGACAATTCCATACAACACAGGATCTAGCATAATTGAAAGGACAAGAATAAATCAAGTTCCAATAATAAGTTATTAAATCTGGATTATCAAAAGGTTACAATCATCCATTATCTAAAGTTAATCAAAATGGACATCAGAGTTTGAAGGAAGCATAGATTGTCTTAGCGGAATTTAAACTAAAATGATTCCCTAATGGAATCCAACCTCATAAGAACAGTCTTTGCACGGGCATGAAGCTCCATGCAAGTCTACATCTTCTTCAATCACTCATTCAAGAAAGTCTGCCGGCGACGAATCCTCCACTTGGAAGGAGTCATCATAACCTGCAAAATACTCTAATAGAAACAGACATATAAAAAGGAATGAGTTCAACAGAACTCAGTGAGGTCAACTCAACATCTTACCATACATTTGTTCACAAGATTTCACATCATATCATGCATTTGTACACAAGATTCCATATCATATCATGCATTCATACACAAGATCCCACACCACACACATAGCTTGAGTATCGATAATGTAATTAATGATAATGATATAATGTATGAATGATTATGATATTATACTCCTAACTCTATCATGAGGTCTCTATGGTAGACACGCATTAAGTTTGTGCACCAATCTCCTTTGGGCGGTCTCAGTCACTATCCCTCAACAAGAGACGTCTATTGGTTCTCCGCAGTTGTTGGGTAAAGTCCTATCAAGCCATGGTTGGGGTATAGGTCACTACTCTCTCACATCACCGTTTGGTATGAGATTGGCGCGTGTCAAGGATAATCCTAGCCCAGTGCAAAGTCATACGGTCTCGTACTACATATGGTCCGGATATCTCCCCTCATGCCTAGTGCCCTTTTGGTTCAATACATTTCCACCTATGAATGGAATCCTCAACGGGAGGCATCTGTTGGATCCCATTCCTTAACCCAGTGATCATCCACATATAATGGACAGGATGCTCTCCATGTCCTCTCACAAATCATTTCACCGGTCTTGAGCGCCCAGGAGCCATTATCTATTATATGCAACCCTACTTCTCTATGATGATAGTGGGCCTGCTTGACGCTCAAGACCCAGCCACTAACATCACGGGTTAACCGGCTTCAATACCCCTGCCGGAAGGATAGTAGTACTCATGAGGTTACTTAGCCAAACACTTCTAGACACTTAGCATTCATGTACTTAAGTCTAGATGCATACTCATTAAGTTCACTAGGGTAATGGGCGAACCCACAACCCTAGTTTGAAACATAAAATAAAAAGAGTAATTTAATTCAACATCATCCATTTATCTTCATATCAATAATTTAGAATTTGAAAATTAAAAAAAAACACTCAATCCATTCAATATCATCCATCTCATACATTCTCATATTGTTTTCAAAGAATATTGAAAATAGAAGCAAAGATACTTGCTTACCTTTCATCCGTGCAAAGTCCCACACATAATCACAAGATAATAAATATTAAAGCAAGGCAATATATCAATAATGAAATTTAATTACATAATTAAACATGCAAGATAAGGTTGAGTATATTCCTCACCTTTTTAGTTAGCATAAACTCTCCAAAGTTCCACAAAGTCACACTTACGAGTTCGTGATTATAATCAAAATAAATTTAATCATGTAAGAGGATCATTAGACATAAATTATAAGTCAATTGGGTTTTAATAAAGTTTCCAAAATCACCCAACAAAAGCATAATCTGCCAACTAGTTTCGAACCCACCTTTCTCAACCTAGTTTCGGCAAAAATCAAATTTCACCATCGATTCGAAAGTCGAATCGAAACGAAACTTTGGGAATGCCTATTTGGCAGCAAAAGGGTTCTAATGGTACCTTCAATTTGATCTAATTCCATCTCAATCAAAAAACCCCAAATTTTGGCTCTCGCGAATGCTCTCGGCTAGGTCTGAGAGCCAAAATGCAAAATCGTTTGCAACGATTCGCACAAATCACTTACAAACCAAAGGGAAACATAAATGAAACTATTTGCAAGCATTCAAAACACCTATCATGTTACAACTACTCAAATCCAACATTTATTGCGAATAACTACTCATAAAACTAAGCCCAAAGAAGAGGGTTTGATGAATCTTACATTTTCTAAATGTTAGGGGCACACTTCTGAATGGTTGAGGGGCCAAATGAAATCCAAAATGGGAGATCGTTGGCTTGTTGGAAAGGTCTTTCGACTCTCTTCGTTTTGATACCTTATTCGCGTCAATCGGATTCTCCATCACCGATCTATGGCCGTTCCAAGATCACCATTTTTACATCATCATGATTAATCTTCTCTCATCAATTAAACTTTAGGAGAGTTGATGAGTCATCACAAGGGTCATCCACCAACATTGGTTCCATTTCCAACCCTTTGGGCTCCACTTGAATGGCCCACATTTGTCTGTCAACTCGAGGCCCAGTTTTCTTGGTTTCGAAGCCACGAGTTAAAGGGTAGAAATCCGGAGATTTCACAATGCGATCCTACATCAAAGGCAGAGGTATAATCTCTAGTCGTCCACTATAAAGAAGGAACAACTACACCCTCAATCTCGCACAAAACATCTCTCTTTTACAAGGGTTAAAAACCACAAACCTTCATGAGCTTTTACAACACAAAAGCCCTAAAAAATAATAGCAAAACCAGTGAGAAATCATAAGCTTTAGCAAAGAAACTAAGAGTTGTAACACATGAGGGAGAGAGAGAGAGAGAGAGAGAGAGAGTAAAACACCAATGCAACCTCCATGCAATATGATAAAACCGAAACAAAGACAAGTAGAAAGATCTAAATGTGAACACTTAAATGCATGTCAAATACAAATATTGTCACACCCCACCCACCGAGATCATACTCGATAAACACTACCTAAGTTTCACATTGCAACCTCCAATGCAATATGATAAAATCCTAAACAAAGACAAGTAGAAAGATCTAAATGTGAACACTTAAATGCATGTCAAATACAAATATTGTCACACCCCCACCCAGCTGATTTGATCATACTCGAATACCTGTGGCGCTTAAACACTACAGGACCAAGTTTCACGGCCAAATCCATACTACCATACAACAAAGTATAATCAAAGGACAAGAATAAATTAAAGTATCAAGATTTAAAGTTATATAATCAAGTTATCAAATACGATTACTATTATCCTGAAAATTTAAAGTTAAATCATTATCCAAAGTTATTCAAGTTTAATCATCAAAGTTTTAAAAAAAAAAAAAATTTGTTTGCAACAGAAATCTAGGTTCTTCGACGAAAAACGGCATCGTCTCTCACTATAGGTTCAATGGCAATGCATAACATTGGGCTACTAGAGAAGCTATCATCTCCAAAAACATCACCGGACCTTCACTAGTACCCTACTCTATAGGAGCAATCCGGGCACAGGCAAGAAGCTCCATATGAGTCCATCTCCTTGCAAACCGCTCCCTTAAAGTAATCTACCTGCGGTGGATCCTCCATTTTAATGGAGTCCTCATAACTTGTGACAAGATCTAAACACATATGTATAGAGGAGTGAGGTCAACTTAACCACATATGAAGCATCCATTCACAATTATCCACAATGAATATACATATAAATATAATAATGAGATGAGTAAATAATGAATATGCAATCATGCTTCTAACTCTAACATGAGGTCTCTATGGTAGACACGCATTAAGCTACTCACTAGCTTTCTCTGGGCGGTCTTATCACTCTCCTTCATCAAGAGATTCTCTGCTGTTGTTGGGTCAAGTCACATCAATCTGTAGCTGAGGAATAAGTCACCACTCTCTCACATCACCATTTGGCTTAAGAACTGGCATTTGCCAAAGATAACTCTAGGCCCAATGCATGGTCATATGGTCTCGTATTACATGTGGTTCTAATATCATTCCTCAACGAGAGGCATCTGTTGGTCCGATATCCTTTTCCACTTAGGAATGGCATCCTTTGTGAAATCCCTCAAAACCCTAACCCATAAATCTATATTGTAGGTCCGATAACTCGGAGTGCTAAAAGAAGGCAACTATGGGCCATCCGAATTGAAACCATTGGATTAAACTATGAACCAATGGAAGTAGATGGAGATGATGTCAAGTTGAGAGTTTTATCAAATTATGGAAGAATAACTAACTCAAACATTGATGGACTTGATAGATGGTTTAAGAGTACAATAATGACACAAGTAGAAGGTCTTGGAAAACCAGGTAATACTATTCTATAACATAGAAGAAAAAAAAAACCCAAGAAGAATCTAGGGCCTTCGAAGCAACACAACCCCCTCTTTGATCAAAAGTACCCTGCGTTGGCAACTACCTTGGTCGCCCCAAGTGACCAACTCAGGCGACTAACCTGTTTCTGGGCAAAAGGGGCATTTTGGAAAAATTAGGTTTTTGAAACCCTATTTAATTATCTATCATTATAAAACATGTCATTATGTTCTAAAGCCATCAGAGAACGTCAAACACTCTCAAGAGAACCCTCTCCAAATTGAAGGAAGGTGTGGGAGCATCCATCAAGGTTTTTGTTCATCGTTGCGCTTTCTAAAAGGTTAGCATTCTCTTCATCCTAGTTCTTCTCTTTTGCTTGTTTCTACCTACTGTATAGACCTTGTTATGACGTATCTCTACTATTCTCTATGTTCTAGAGTGAATCTTCATTCTCTCTAACTATTTAGTGAACTTCACAGTAAGATTTCGAACAAGATCTAGTATAAGATCTATTAGATTTTTATCCTCTTTGATTTGTCTGATCCCTAAACTATTTGAGACCATGATTTACAATGATTTCAAACGTTTATCTTCTATCCTCTTTGCTCAAGAGTGACTCTCCATTCACTCTAGTCTATCAGTGAATCTTACGGTTTGTTTTAGAAGAAACCTTTTAGGATTCGTTAGGTTTTCATTCCTTTTGCGATAATTGATCCTTAAATCATGTTAGATAATGTCCTACCATGATTTCAGAATTTCCTAATTAATTTCGAAGTTGTTTGAAACCCAAACGATGAGTTTTCTACCAATCGAGGCATTTTCTGTCCGTAATAGCAACCATGGTCGCCCGCCTTAGCAGCCCTAAGCGACCAACCCAAGCAACCAAACCTGATGGGGACAGACTAGTGGCTGGATTTGGTCCTCTTTTCAACTCTAAATCTTTAGGTTTATTTCTAACTTTGAATCATCATGTTATTAGGACTCTTTGACAAGTTTGAACTCATCCTTTGATCTATTCTACAAATGTTGACTTCCCTACGTAACCCTAGTAACATTCTTGTTTGTAATAGGACTTGAATGCATATGCTATATTGTTGTTTTAGGATTTAGACATGATTACTATGATTCTATAATTCCAGAATATAGTTTAGTAATGATATTATTCATATATAATCCATATGTGACTGTTTTGAATTTGGAATGAATTGTAATATGATGTGATTGGAATTATATTGTAATGCAAATGTTAGGTTGTGGTTGTGAATTGGGAAATGTCATTTGAGTGTTTTCGTCTTGGGACATCAATGGAGGTAATATGGGACACAATCCTATGATACCCCTTGGCGCTTTTCATGATCATTAGATGTCATAACTAAGAAGTCTAGAAGTGTTTGGTTAGAAACTCTGTCATATCACACCCTAGGAAGTCTATACTAAAACGATGTAACTAAGCTTAATCTATGTCTATAGTGTTATCTATTGTTAGCTTTAATCACCAATGGTGGGTTAATTGAGAGGTTATAAAAGCTCATAGGTTGGTTACTGGTCTTGAGCGCCCACAATCCACTATTTTAGTTGGATATATTTGTCAAATTTATCATTGAAAACAATTAAATCATTATTTATTTTTAAAAATATCCCTACAATAAACATTGTTTAAAAGGTTTTCACTGTTTTCAATGACAAATTTGATAAATATATCCAATGAAAATCCAATTTTGGGGTCTCTATACTTTTTAAACATAAAGTGAGGTGTTAGTGCTTTAAGGCCTCTATTTTTTGGTGCCAATGCAATTTGCTCTAATAATTTGTTGGGCTTTGCAAGAGCCTATGAATGATATAGGCTTCAACAAGAATGTATGTTTGGAAGGAATTCTAAAGGTGGGACTTGAACTTTGTGCTCCACACAGTGCTTTCCAAGCTCTTCCAAAGGCTTTATCAAATGATAACGAAAATTATGTTAGATTCATTTGCTAAACATTTCCTCCAAAAACTAGTAATCCTTATGGTGCATCGACAAGAAAACATATATCTGTAGAGGGAAAAATTTTAATTCTCCTTTACTTCCCCCTCTTAAAAGTTTCAGCTCGAATTCCAAAAAATATATATTAGTACCTCTTCCTTTCCTCTTAAGAAAAATCACCTAATTGCATATAATGATTTCCAAAGAAAAAGGGAATAAAAAGAATATAAGATAAAAAGGGAAGAAATCACTTTATTCAATTAGAAGAATAAAAATAAGAATAATTTGACCATTTTGAAATATCAAGGGAGAAGAAGAGGTAATATGTTTACTTTTTAGAAAACTCATTGATAAAAATTTTGAGAGGAACAGAGAAAAAATTTTCCTTAATTTAATTAAATGTCTGTTAGTTAACTTTTTTAAGTAAGTATGTTAAGTGATTAGAATGATATCCATAGAAGAAAAAAAATATTAAACTAAAAGGTTTATGAATAATTTGCCTTCGAGTTATCAGTCATGCCATCTCCAATAGCTCCATAGGTTCTCACATCAAAAGTATGAGAAGGAACTGATAGTGCAGCATCAAATCCCTTACTGGAAATAAATAAAGATCAAGAAGATGGTGAAATGGTCATGCATGTATAACAAAGTTAAAATCAACTATGGCAAAAGAAGTACATTCAATTTTAAAGTCCCCCCCCCCCCCCCCCCCCCCCCCCCCCCCCCCCCCCCCCCCCCCCCCCCCCCCCCCCCCCCCCCCCCCCCCCCCCCCCCCCCCCCCCCCCCCCCCCCCCCCCCCCCCCCCCCCCCCCCCCCCCCCCCCCCCCCCCCCCCCCCCCCCCCCCCCCCCCCCCCCCCCCCCCCCCCCCCCCCCCCCCCCCCCCCCCCCCCCCCCCCCCCCCCCCCCCCCCCCCCCCCCCCCCCCCCCCCCCCCCCCCCCCCCCCCCCCCCCCCCCCCCCCCCCCCCCCCCCCCCCCCCCCCCCCCCCCCCCCCCCCCCCCCCCCCCCCCCCCCCCCCCCCCCCCCCCCCCCCCCCCCCCCCCCCCCCCCCCCCCCCAGTATACCCAAAACATTACTGTGTCAACCTTAAATTTTGATTTTTGGGCAAAAAGAAAAACTTTAAAATTTGAAACTAAACTAGAAAAACCCACCATTCTATGTATGAATTTAGAGCAATAAAGGCTTGCTTCATATGCTTATGTGCTCTCGTCTCTTCATTATGTTGCCCATTTATAGAATTCCAACATGTAAAAAATAACATAACTTTTATGCCGTCAGCTAAGCATTTACTGGCATTTGATTCCTGATTGAAAAAATCAGACATGCAAAATTGCATACAAAAAGGAAGGCATATCTGAAAGTATTCATCTTATGGCAAAGGAGTGAAGAAAAGAAAATTGTGAATAAGTGCAAGCTACGCTTGACCAGACGGCATCATTTTCTCACGTTTACACATCACAATATAGGGAAGAAGGCTTAGAAGATTTTTCTGGGCTAGAGAAAATATTTGGAACTCTTAAGAAAACTAAGGAGGTTTAGGGACCATGTCATGAAAATGACGATAATAATGTCAAAGGTGGTTTATTTCCTAAGAGCGGGCCCCCCCCCCCCCCCCCCCCCCCCCCCCCCCCCCCCCCCCCCCCCCCCCCCCCCCCCCCCCCCCCCCCCCCCCGCTTCAAAGACAATAGATCTCATGGCAGTGGATGACCCTGTTGATCACTCCACCACTCTCTTAGAGTTTAAGAGGAGAGAGAACATGCCATGAAATCTTTCACATTTCATGGATATCCAATCAAGGGGAGAAGCAATTCCCACAGTCCATTGTGGAATAGAGAGCAGATTTTCTCCACCCAACCCATTCTCCCATTCCTCCACCCTCACACATGGGCTGTCCAGGTGCCACAGATAGGCTTGTGCCAAACCCAGATGTGTGGACAGTCTGAGACGAGAGGATCTGAACTGTGAGACATGCCACACATTTTTCGGTAAAGAAATTTCACATGAAAATCCACTTCCGAGTTGTTGGGCTGTAGAAAATAACCCTCTTTGGGAACCAGACAATCTCTAATTGTTACAGCCAAGGACACTACCATACAATCTCGACAGTTACATGTTTTTTTGGGTTAAGAATCTTAAGATTACCAGTGGTCAAGGATCGCTAGTGAAAACCTAGCTGTTCCCAAACAACCAAGTCGAGGCTGTTAAGAGTAAAGTAATCTGTTTGTTCTATTAACTGAGGTCGTAATGCTCGAGCTCAGTGCAGATACTCCAAGGAAGAACAGGGACCGAGGTGATTTCTTCACCTTAGCGGCAGAAACTGTTGCCACTAGACGTAACTCCCGGCGAAACGAACTTACATAATTCACGAAAATCTTTCCAAAAGATCATTCATCTTGAATGGAGTTTTTTCAAACCTTGGGACCATTCCCCATATAATAACACCACCACTTAAGATTTCTTGAGATACCCATGACCAGAAAAGAAAACACATTATAAAAGCACAGGTTGCCACATTTGGACACATTCACAAGCGTCACTGATTCAACCATCGAAAGCTAAGCTTGGTTCTCATATTGTGGCCACGGCCAAAAGCTTTGAATCATGCCCATTATAATTGCACACCAACCAAGCAGCAGATAAAACCGTGGCTCACCCTGCCAAAGTTCTAAAAAGGGAAACTAATGGGAAGTGAAGAAAACAGAATGGCCGAGCAAACAGAACCAAAACTGAAAAGCAAACCCCTCAACAAACTGGCTGAGAAAGTAATAGAACACTACTGAATACTATTTTACTCGGAACATCAAGCAGAGTGTAGGGCAATTATCTGGATTCTCCACGTATCATCCAGGGGTCCAGGAAAGAAATAACAACGGACCACCTCAACACGTACTAACAAATGAAATAATAATAATGCAAAAGAAACGATTAAGACATACAGTAAACACATAGCTACAATAACAAGTAAATCAGAAATGTGCTAATCTGACTGAGTATTACTCGGTAACGTAACTAGAATGCTTTTAGTACTTCCAAGGAAGAATGGCATCAAATCAGAATTGGTCAAGGTTTCTCGTCACTGCACCACGTTACACATTTACTATCCCATATGGTACGTAGTCGTCCATGTTCCATTTTGCTCCAGACTTCAATTATCAATTACACATTAGTGCAAAAACAGCGGCTCTACCTGAGGGCAAAAACCCTCTTTCTCCATGGCATCAAATCTATCGAAATTTTGATTGACAAGCAAGATTTGGTCTAAATGTCAAATACCACTAGCTCTTGCACACTCCCAGCTGCCATCTTTTGAAATAAATAGAACTACACATCTCGTCTAATGTATTTTCTCTTCAAGACGGCACTGCAAGATGACAACCCGATGGCAATTGGTTAGCAGACAAACAAGCACAACCAACCAGAGAGTTTTCTTGCTTATGATACAATTACTAAATTCATCTGCAAAAGACCAGAAAACATTCTCCGAGTGGGTAGAAAAACATACTGTAAGTAGAGGTATCAATCTGCTCTGGCAGTTCTTTAATGTCCACTTCAAACCTCTCTTGCACCTGCCTCAACCAAAAACATGGTTTATAGCCATCTAAAGGACTCCATAAAATGAAAAAAAAAAAAAAAAGGCAATAGATTCCCACATCCAAGAATTCCATAAAATGAAAACATGCAATAGATTCCAACAAATTTTCAACCTGATTAAGGACATCTGAGTCAGAAGCAGATGAGACAAATGTAATTGCAAGTCCTTTGGTGCCAAACCTGCCAGCTCTGCCCACCTGTAAAGAATTTGAACAAAGCACAGACAAAAGTTAACACTGATTTACTGAAAAAATGGAGAACACAAAATGACCAAAGGAGGAGGGAGGGCCAACCCTGTGCAAGTAGGTGTCAGCATTCTCAGGCATGTCATAGTTGATAACAATATTGACACGTTCAATATCTATTCCCCTGCCAACTAAATCAGTTGCCACTAGAATTCTCTTATGCCCCTCCTTGAAACCCTTGTAGCGTGTCAATCTGCAAAAATCATGACAATTAGCACATAAAGAAGAGATTAACCTTGACTCCATCAGAAAATAATATTACACTTCATGGCTAATATCAGAGACTAACCAACATTAATTCAATCATACAGTTCAGATCTCCATGTCGTGTATACAAAAATATGAATGGCAAATGGTAAGCCAAGCAAAACAAAAAACACACACACACACCCCGCGGGGCAACAACCACAACAACAAAAAACAGAAGAATTAAAATGATGCAATTTAAGTAAAAAAATATAAATTTCTGCAGCCACATTATCTTAACATGTTATCATATATCCTTCTGGACCAAGTTTTACTTTACCCTGTGCCTGCTATTATGGTTGACTCAACCTTGACATGGGTGTGATGCGGCAACAGAAGGTCCTGACTACAAATGCCCTGAAAACCTACAGCTTGCTCCTCACTAAGTTTTACCATAGCTTGACCTTATATGATGAAGCCAAATTTCAAAGCATGGAATGCCAGGGTAAGATTCCTTTCCATGTCCACTATGTCCCATGCTCAGAGCATGTATTCAGATTGGCTTAAGCAACGCATCATCTCAATAGCAGCACAAAATAACAGCATGCCACCATGTGAGAATTCTCCTTTCTAAAGAGGACTGAGAAAATAACATTAACAAAACAATTTCCAAACTGATCAACATGTTAGCCTAATCAGGCATACATCAGAGTAGTGTGCAAGGAATATGTATATGATTAAGTGGACAGCAGTACTAAATGTTAAGCTTAACTTCAAAGCAGTGGCATATCTACAAAGAATTTACTTGAAACCTTTCTCCTCCCTAGTACCACCTGATTTACTCTAAGTACCACAGACACTTGTGAGCCATGTTACCACCCCATCGCATAATTTCATAAAAACACACATTAGTTTTCTGCCTCAGTTGATCAAGTTTGGATATCACCTTCATTTTATAAAATTGAGTGATGTCCTGAATTTGAAAGGAGATCAACTAACCTCAGTCCACTAAGAACCAAACTCCAATGTGGAAAATAGGGTTGCAGTTTGGAACTCAAAATTTGGAGATTTAAGGTTGCAAGTTGGAATCAGGGATTGGGGTTCAAATAAAGGTCAGAAAAAAACTAATAAATGCAAAGCATACAATTCAACGGGTAACAACTTCAAAACACAAGCTGGTTTCACAGCCACAATAACTCTTCAACAACTCAGAATTAAAAAACCAAACACAAGATCAACTTGAGCTTGAAACGCTAAGGAGCTAACAAGTATAGACTTACACTAAACAAAAGTCAAGTCAGTCAAAGCAGGTGACAATTTCAATAATCAAATTCATATTCAATACAGTACCCTATTACAAGCTTACACAAAGGGGTTCAAATTCACTTATACTAAAAGGAAAGGCCTAGACAGTCTATAACCTATCAGACACCTTAAATTGACAAGGAAAATTAATAAAGCTCAAAATAAATAGTAATTTTGTCAGGTGTCGGTCATAAAGTACCTTGAATTAAATCCCCAGCTCAAGCAGCTTGATTAAAATCTAAAAAGAGCTATTCAGACTATCACTCTGTATCATTGGGACCACAAAGCTTCCTCCATTCATGTGGCATTAAATGAAAAGCTTAATTAACCAACATGTGCCCCAGGTCCCCAAGCTATTTTAATTCAGAAGACCTAATTTCAGTTAAAAGCCTACAACAGGGGCCAACATACGGGGGTGTCTTCTTCCAAGCCACTATCCCTTGGGTTGGTTTCCCCAGAAAGTCTATAGGATTAACCCCCCCCCCTCATTCCTTGATGCTTGTGACACCTTACCATGCTCTCCTCCATCACTTTTCAAGCATCTAACACGATGGACATCTCCATGCATCCACTCCCTCTTTCTAGCCAACTATAAAGTAGCTCTCTATCCCTTCCTTGATGTCTACATTAGTATAACCACACCACAAATTGAAAAAAATATATATATCCAGATAAAGAAAGAAATGAGGGAGACAATCAAAAACAACTGCCACAACAGCAGACAACAAAATAGTCTATTGACATTTCTGTCATCCTTTCCAACTCATTCCAACACTAAGAATTAAAACCAAGTCTGGACAGTCCCAACTCCAGCTTGGGCCTGCCTAAAACAGTCCACCAAAAGATTAATATGAAAAGCGCCCACCACATCTGGATTCTGTATAAAGAAAATGAAATTCTACCTCCAAGAACTCCTACTGATAAACAACAAGTTCCCAAGATAAAATTGATTGTCAGAATTTGCAAGAGGTAAGCAAAAAATAAAAAAGTGACAAAAGATAAAGAGTATCACAGACACATGTTTTATAATCCAATTTCAAATAATGCAATCAGAAAATTCAGATTATGGACCTCAGATGCACACAGATCCAATGAGCAAGTTCATAGTCAGATCTGAGATAAAAGCAACTACATTGCTAATAGAAGAAATAAAATAAATGAAATGGCAGATAAAAGAGACGAAACCAATCTTTTCGGTAGAGGAAGAGAAATGAAGAAGAAATCAGGATTCTGACACCAATCCGATATATACAGCACAACAGTGCCAAATCAAATTGACTCGAAATCACTGGTAGAGTAGGTATATACCGTTCTTTTGGGTTGAGTTAAGAGAAATGATGAAGAAATCAGAATTCTTGTAGCAATCCGATATATGTATGCACAACAGTATCAAATCAGATGGATTTGAAATAGTTAGGACCTATCCTGCTGCTTAGAAAAGAAAGGAAAATATGAAAAATCATAAAAAAATAATAATATAAAATAATAAATAAAATAGTTCATTTAAGCAGGGAGTGTCCGTAGATAAGAGGCCTTACATTCAACGTCACAACTTTTTCTTGATTCCCACCTGATTTAATTCAAGGGGGGACAGTGCAGCTTATTTTCTAAACAAAAGTCATCAGAATCAAGGACCGTAGTATGGAACCAGAATAGTTACCAAGTGCTGTGAACCCCAAGAGATGATCGTAAACTGAATCCCAATTTGTCCCACTCGTGGACAAAATGCCAGCCACTCCTGCCAGTCTTGGGCAACAAGCAAGTACTTTGAACCTATTTCATCAGATATGGGAATGTGATCTAGTTCTGAAGGATGAAAATTCCACAGAGAAGCCAAATTAATTTACACAAAGATTCTCCTTCAACACTAACCACAAATCCTGCCTACATTTTGAAACTGAGTCTCATTTAGTCCCACTCTATTGACGAAACACCAGGCACTCCTTCCTGACTTGGGCAACAAGGAAATACTTCTCAATTACTCCTCCTCCATCAGATATGGGATTTGAAGTCAGTTCAGAAGGATAAACCTGATATAGACAATTCCCAGTCAGTTCTTTTGAACATTCACTGACCACATACCCCGCCTCTCCCTTGCCCCTCAAGGAATTTTCCTTCCATTTTCACTGGTCAGACAAAGGCACATTGTTTGAATCATCACTGCCTCCATGCAAAATGGATCTGTTTATCATAACAAGATTTGTCGTTCCTGACACTAATTCACCTTGATTCTTATTAGAACAAAAGATCCCCCACAATACCACCATTCTTGCTAATGGCTTCAATATTTCATCAAATCAACTAAAAGACAGCATTCAGAGGATATTTTTGGTTTGAGTAAAATTGAACAGTTGTTCACAATCCAAAACAAAGCCTCTGATTTTGCACCAACGGTCAGATTTTTACTTCTGATTTTGCTCAACATCAGCAACTAGCCACTTTCCAGCCAGAATTTAATTTATACTCCTGATTGTCCCAAAACCCACCAAAGGCCACTTCAGGGTAGTGGATCAGGGGAAGGACTCAAGAAGCGATCATTAAGCATTAGGCAGCTTGTACAACCTTTCCCCAATAGATAATCTGCTCCCAACACAAGAAACTTCACCTTTCATTGTTTTCTAGAATTTTGTGTACCACCTACTTATTCCAATTTATTTTGTGCCCTTCCATTCTTTTCTTCCTTGCTTCCGTCACCAAACACAGTCCATTCAAACCAAAAATTGCGGGAAAAAAGGAGATAGCTCCCTAATGCCTACATTTCCAGTAATAAAACTTACCAAAATTAGTAAACTCAAAACTCAAACGAAAAATACAACAAAATAACCGATGACCATAACTGCAACCCAACTGAATGGGTTGGCATAAATGAGAAGTAACATTAGTAAAATTAAGCGCATAAATGAAGATAAGTAGGAGGCAAAGTCAAAGTAGAAAATCTAGGAATATCTCTTCACACGGAACCAGCCACACGGGTCCTCATCCTCCAAACACCTATATCTCATTTAGAAAAAACAGAATGCTGCCATCTATCTAAAATAAAACGGTAGGTGCCCACACACTTATTCTCCATGGAATAAGCCTACTGTTCAGTTCTATAGGTTATGGATCTTTAATACCGTGGATTTTGAGCAGTAATGGGCGTCTTTTACTGTTGGTTAAGTGGCAGTTCAAGCTAGGAGAATCTAGGCCAACCAAAGTTATCTTATAAGAGTCGTCATATATTGTACTTGGGAACCTTTCACAATCCCACACAAAAAGCAAGAGTTCGTCACATTTTAATAGAATCAGTGATAGAAACCCAATTTAGGGTTAGAATTTCTACAATGGTTTCTCTAAAATTAAAGTTTGCAATCTAAATGGGTGGGGTTTGGTGGAGAAAATAATTGGGAAGGGTGACGGAAGATGTCTTAGGATAGTGGAGAGGAGGGGGAGGCCTTACTATGTCAAGGGGTGTAGGCCAAGGGTATCACGGAATCATAGGGGCCTACGGAGATGCTGCCAGAGGCACATCAGCAAGGGGAAGGGGATCCTAGGGCTGGGGAGGGTTATGTGATCGGTTGGAGAGGTAGGACAGGTGCTGGCGCTGCTGCAATTGAAGGGAAAGAAGAGGAGAAGTGATGCAATCATGGTTATCAAAGGTGTCCGCCAAGGGGCAAAGCGGTTTTTGAACCGCTTAAATTGTAATTGCTTAACTAATGAGCTGATTTTTTGCCGCTTTTTTGCTTAGGCACTACCGCTTTCCCGCCTTTTGCCCCATATTGCCGCCTAGATGCTAAAGCAACCGCTTTTTTTACATTTTATAATTTGTGCATATTATTTTTTCTCTTTTTTATCATAATTTATTCTACAATGCCTTATATAAATTTAAATATGTGAACCATTTTGGAATCGATGCCCAATTTGCAAATGAACTCCGAGGCTCAAAGTGCTTGCCGGCAACAAAATGTGAAGCAAGAGCCATATTCAACATTGATAATCAATGAATCATTAAATAAACAACAACAACAACAACAACAACAACAACAATAAGCCTTGTCCCAACTAAATGGGGTCGGCTACATGGATTCTTGCCCTCCAATCATTTCTGTTCGAGGCCATGCTAGATACAAGGCCTAAGCTATACATATCCTTTCTCACCACTTCTCCTAAGGTTATCTTAGGTCTACCCCTAGCTCATCTAGTTCCTTCAATATGGATTATATCACTTCTCCGTACAGGAGCATTTATAGGTCTCCGTTGAACGTGGCCGTGCCACCTCAAACGACTTTCTCTAAGCTTATCACTTATGGGAGCAACTCCTAGACCAACTCTAATATGATCGTTTCTTATCTTATCCATCCTAGTTTTGCCACTCATCCATCTTAGCATCCTCATTTCTGCTACACTGAGTTTATCTATATGATTCTTTTTAACAGCCCAACACTCTGCACCATACATCATAGCTGGTCGAACAATAGTCCTATAAAATTTTCCTTTAAGCTTTAATGGAATACGCCGATCACATAAAACCCCGGACGCACCTCTCCACTTCATCCACCCTATTTTAATTCTTTGGGAAACCTCATCTTCTAAATCACCTCTTTTACTTATGATTGAACCTAGGTACCTAAAACAATCACTCTAAGGAATCTCTTTATCGTCAAGTATCACCACCTCATCATCTGCCCGATCATGACTAAAGTTACAAACTAAATATTGTCTTCGATCTACTAAGTTTAAAGCCTTTTGATTCCAAAGCTAATCTCCATGATTCTAATTTGGTATTAATCCCCACTTGGGTCTCATCAATCAACACAATATCATCCGCAAAAGCATACACCAGGGGACCTCATCTTGAATGTCTTTGGTTAATTCATCCATTACCAGTGCAAATAGATTTGGGCTTAAAGTTGACCCTTGATGTAGCCCAACTGTATCGGGAATTCATTACTTTGTCCCCCCAACGTTCTAACACTAGTCACCGAACCATCATACATATCCTTAACTATATCTATATATTTACTTGCAACACTTCTTTTCTCTAGTACTTGCCAAATTAACGCTCTAGGGACTCTATCATAAGCTTTTTCTAGGTCAATAAATACCATATGAAGATCTTTCCTACATTCTCTATACCTTTCCATAAGTCTCCTAATTAAGTAAATAGCCTCCGTTGTAGATCTTCCCGGCATAAACCCAAATTGGTTCTCCGAATCGTAGTTAAGTATCTCAAACGGGTTTCAATTATTCTCTCCCATAATTTCATCGTATGGCTCATCAATATAATGCCTCTATAGTTATTACAACTTTGAATATCTCCTTTATTTTTGTAAATTGGAACCACAACACCCCCCAATCACCGGCATTCCCGTGCTCATAATCTTATTAAACAACTTAGTCAACCAAACTAGTCCATGGGTTCCAAGCCTCCAACTCAATTGGGATTCATCGGACCTGTGTCTGCCGAGTTTCATCCTCCTTAAAGCTCTTTTACTCGGACATCGAAATTCTACGATATAAGTTCGGACATTGGTGCCTTGGTGAAAAGTGTAATCGTCCGAAACATAAGTGTTTGAAGAATGCTCATTTAGTAAACTAGAGAAATAGGTTTCCCATCTTTTCTTAATATCCTCCTCACAAACTAAAACTTTACCATCTCCATTTTTAATATATCTAACATGGTCAAGATCTCTACTCTTTCTATCCCTCATCTTAGCTATCTTATAAATAGATTTTTCCCCTTCCTTTGTGCCCAACTTATTGTATAACTCCCATACTCCTTTCCTTTGCTTTTCCCGCAATTTCTTAGCCGTTCTATCCAACCCATACCTTTGAAGATCCTCAACATCCTTAGTTCTTTGCCATGTCTTAAAACTAGCTTTTTTATTCCTAATGGCAGCTTGAACCCACTATCCCACCACCACATCTCATAAGAATGGATCTTTCCTTTGATTCACCTAGAACATCTTTAGCCACCTTCTTAATACACATAGCCATCTCATTCCACATTGCATTGGTATCCCCTTTAAAATCCCATTTTCCTTGTTTGACTACTTCATTAACGAAGGATTTAGAGTACTCTCCTTTCAAATTCCACCATCTTATCCTGGGATAGTTTACCTTGGACCTTTTATGTGTTCTTGGGACTAAGCACATATCCAAGACCACAAGTCTATCGTGCTTAAGCTTCCCAGTATTACCTTGCAATCCTTGCACAACAATCTATCAGTCCTTCTAGTTAGGAAGAAATCTATTTGGCTTCTATGCTGTCCACTTTTGAAAGTAATTAAATGTTCATCTCTCTTTTTGAAGTAAGTATTTATAATAGATAGATCAAAAGCAATAGCAAAATCCAAAATCATTAAATAAACAATGCTTTGGAAATCGAAATAATGAGATATATTAATTTATCATGTCAACACTGTTTGGTTAAAAAAAGGGGAAAATAGATACATCAATTCTGATTCCAATTTGAATATTATTCATGTATATTTAACAAAAAAAATCATGTTAAAAATAATTTGTGAAATAATTTCATAATTGTGATTCTTGAATGTTTTTTATTTTTATTTTTATGAATGTGATTGTTGAATGTTTGTTTAGTACTTTAGTTTATTAAAAAAAATATTTGTATTAAAAAATAGTAATATCAAAAAAATTAACTAAACCACTTTGGTCGCTTTAATGCCGCCTAAGCGCTACTTAGTCGCCAAATCACCAAGACGGAACCCCCAATCACTTTGCCGCTTTAATAGCCATGGATGTGATGGTAGTAGAGGGAAGTAGAAGGGGGATGGGGTTGTTTACTTGTAGAGCTTCTGTAGCTTCCGAAAGAAGAAAGAGTACTCAAAGAGTTAGTGCTAGACAGAAGATGGTGATGATCTTTGAAGAAGAATTCAATCCTTACTCAATAGTGACCCCCCTCAACAAGGAACCACAATCCTCAACTCAGATTTAATTTTCATTCAATAGTCAAACTTAACAATTAAAAAGAAAGAACACGATTATTTATAGCCTACTAAAGACTTGGACACTAACAAGGAAACCTAACTTGACTCAACCAAGGAATCCCTTATAGACTAGGATCCCCTTTACAACTCATTAGATAATAGCCACAAATAAAAGAATCCATCTTGGGAAACTTCCTTATCCAAAAGGAATATTGATTTAAAATAGAATCCAACTTAGGTCTCTAAGTTTGACCAAGTATACTTGACCCCCAAAAACTTAATAACTAACCCTAAAGGACTCCCATCCAAAATCTAAGAGTAGATATGGAGTACCTAACAATTAGAAGATCAAAGCGGACTCAAGTTGTGGGATCCCAACCTACCTAGAAATCTCACCTACACAAGGACTCAAAAATATCTTGCAAAGTACTAACCAAAATAAAAACTGAAGATACATCCATGACCCTTGGATCAAGGGGGTTCTAACCAAACCCTTTTTGAGCCCCAAATGGGCTGGGAAATGACCAAAGTATCCCTGCACTATTCAGCCAGCTTCGGATTGGGCTTTTGGATCTAGGTTTTGGCAATTATTGGGGGTCAAGTGGTCAACCCTGTTCTCACATCAATCAGTTCCCTTTTCCGATTAGAACTATGTGATAGGCAGAATAGGCCCAATTCTAACACCATCATAGGGGGGGTGAAATAAGATTTATGTAAATTTCCACATCAAGCAAAACTGATGCCTCTCTTCACTGAGAGATAGGTTGAAGTCCACAAAAATGAGGCTGGTGTTTCAGTCCAGGTAGCCAACATAAATTATATGTGCTGGTCCAACATTAGTGTGGGTGCATGATGCCTTTCTTGTTTGTGAAATCAGCACTCAATAGGTGATCTGCCATCACAAGTTGCACCCGGGAAGTGTGTCAATCAACAAGGAGATGAAAAACTACCCTTCCACTACCATTATCTTTCCCCATTTAGTTTCTACTTTTGTATTGGAGACCCCATTCAAAGATATCCACCTACAGCACATATACACCATTTGAATCCTCCAAATCTAATCTTACAGCCTACTGACCATGCCTTTCATCCTATCAAAACTACACATCAATTATATACAACTAAAGATCTGAGGACTCACCCCCTATGACAGATTTTGGGATTTCTAAACAGACCAAAATCTCAAAGTTACACTTACACCCATTCAGTACATGATTGTTCAACTTTTTACTACATATATCCCACACCCGACCACCCAAAAATAATCCATCTAAAGACTCCACATCTCAAAACCCTGCCTGTTGCAGAGCTCATAAAGATTAGAAAATTTCTAAATCCCAGCACAACGCTGTAAAAACTAAAGCATTTCAACACAGAAAGGATTTTGGAACCTCATTCAATCATTTGATACAATTTTAGTCATCACTATACCTCATCCAATATTCTCACACTATTAAAGAATGAACCCTAAAACAAATATTACCCATTAGAGATCAAAAACCTAAGCCGTTCGTTTACGTTGGTTCTCAGAAAAGGTCTCAGCATTGTCTCTCAATCAGTTGGTGTTACATCAAAACCCTTGAGTGATACCCTTGTCATATTATATTATCTGACACAAAAGGATACTTATAATAGCAACACTTGTAACTTTCCCTACACCATCCATTCCCTACAATACCTGAAAAGCAATCAACCAGCTAAGTAAATAATGACTTCACTGCCTTCAACAATACTTTGAGAGGACATTTATGGGAATGGAATTGGATGAAACAAAGGATACAGAGAACTTATGGACAAGGAAAGGCATAAGAAATTTCACTTGATTTCTGGTACCATATAATCTTTAGGAAAGCAACCACTTGAAGTCCTCAAAAGCAGATCACTAACAAGCCAAATTTGATTTTTTCACATTGAGAAGGAAGAACAGTAATAAAGTTATCCAGTGACAGGGAGAGAAGCAAACAAAGTCAGCTGCAAAAGGATAAGAAGCTAGAGGGAGCAAAGGGCAATTGGTAAAGAATAAGAGAAATAAAGAGTTTCACCAAGAATTAACTATTGAATCGACCTTCAAAGAATAAAAGATGAAGGATGGAACCGTGGACATATTAAGATTAAAGCCTAGGACATCAAACATTCAGAACAGGAAACTCCTCACAAGATTTTCAATTACTTTTAAAAGCAAGCAAATCACGGGATGAAAACCCAAACAGTTAAGGCTGTCCGACTAATTATCGACTTACAAATACAATAATCAAACTAAAGAAAAGGTAGGCTTGCAGAAACAGGAGGAAAATAAATATTAAACAAAGACTATAATGGTATATATGCTAAGTTGATGAGAAATTAAATAGGAAAGCCAGCAATGAAAGTTGTACACAAAAACTAGAAAGGAGTCCAAACACACAAGTTTCGTAGCATAAACATGGTTCAGTTCCCAAATACAAATTCCAAAATGGCAAAGAAAACTCAAGTAAATAAACAGTCATTTATTTCAAATTTGTCAAGTAAATCTGCACAAATGGTAGAAATTTTAGTTTATCAAGCCTTTGGTCAACTTGTTCTTTAACTTCAAATTTGGCTGACAATTCCTCAGCTCCAAAAGTCAACTATAAAAAAGCACCATGTGCACAAGAAACAAGTATAAAAATCCATCATGCATTTGGTAAACTGTTCCACAACTCATAAAATCAACCACAAAGAGCATCATGTGGCAAATAAATATTCAACCTCAAAAACATCAGACCAAATGAAACACATTCATTATCACAGCCACGCGGCAGAAGGGGTTCCCAAATGATAAAATTAGCTCAACAGTTTATCCCAAAAAAAAATCAATTTTAATGTAGTGCCAGATAAACTAAACAAGCTCTGATAGTACTACAAACCTTTCCTCCTGAGACATTCCAGAGTGGATGCAGATTGATGGGAAATTGCACTCCACAAGTAATTTGTTCAGCTCAGCTGCTCTACTGACACTTTTGACAAAGATCACAACTTGATTGAAGTCCAAGGCATCAAGTAGGTCATTCAACTTGCGGTTTTTCTCAAGCTCACTCAATTTGATGTAATGCTACAAGGAAATAAAAAATACCATTGAGTATAAACGACAAGCTTAGCGTTAATCAAGACGGACAATTTAGATATCTAAAAAGATACCTGAACAAGACCATGAAGAGTCAGCTTGGCTTCGTCATCCACGTAAATTTCCATAGGCTGAAAATGGAGAAACGCCACAATTAGGAGTACAGAATGATGAACAACTCCATGCCCAGGTACCCAGCCTCCATATTACCAATAAAACAGTGCTAATAGAAACTCTTTCCCGCCAACCAACATTAATCCACGTAAAATCTGCCACTCGAAACAAACAACTAACTTGAACTGTACTTGGATGGGGACCCTTAACCACTCCTGGCCCCCCAACAAGAGAGATAGGAGAAAGAGAGAGAGTGAGCAGATGAGAAGGAGAAGCAGAAGTAGAAGCACAGGAGAACGAAATTAGAAATGACCAAGGAAGCAATTCAAAAATGGGTTGTACATAATCCTAGACCCTGTCACCATAGCATCAAAGCCACTAATACTGTATTCAGATAAGGACCCCTAACTGACCCAGTGAAACAAAAGAGAGAAGAAAAGAAAAGCAGCACTGGCATAAGAAATCAGGAGCAGTGGCAGAGAAGAACTCATAAGATCTATCGAGAAAGGGAAATTTTGAGCATTTAAGAAACCAACGCATGAAGTAAGAAACACCAATTCTAAGGCTTATTCTAGGTATTCACACATACTCTATCAAGTAACAAACTTCAGGCCAATGTTCCCTGCAGGAGCTAGTACGCTGGCCTGGGACTTTGCCAACCATTAAATGGCCTCCTCATGAATTTCCTCTTAATTTTGAACAGTACTCAAAATCATCTGTTTACAAGTATCTAATGTCACTTGATGAAAGAATATCTCTCATCACAGAAAGCTAGTTGCATGAACAGTATTGATTATAGACTGAATAATGCTGGGCAGAAAATTACATCTTGCATAAATCTCTTGCAAACAGGGCGAATCTCCTTGCTAAGTGTTGCTGAAAACATCATGACTTGCTTATCATGAGGAGTCATCTTGAAAATCTCCTGGACATCTCTTCGCATGTCTGCAAGGCATCCAGACCAATCATAAGAAACTGAAGGATATGGAATGAGACAATAAACAAAGTCCAAATATGGAGACAGTGATTACAGCAATATTACAGTAAATGGAGTAAAGCAAGCAGAGTAATGGATGAAGTATAATTATAGAAGCTCTCTAAAAATTAAAGCTAAAAACATACCAAGTGATTCAAGCATCTTGTCACATTCATCAAGGATAAAATGCCTGACATTTTTCAATGAGAGGTCCTTGTCTCTTGCTAGAGCCAGTATCCTTCCAGGTGTTCCAACAACAATATGAGGGCACTCATTCTTCAGCAAATCTTTGTGAGTTTTGATATTGACGCCACCATAGAAAACAGCAACCTTGATATCTGGCAAGTAGGTACTGAATCGCTCGAACTCGTGACAAATCTGGAATCAATAGCAAATTGATATTGGTCGAACTATCACACAACTGGTAAAAAGTTCATGAAGTAACAGAAATTGAGGACAAAAGAAGCCAGTACATAAACCACAATATGAAGACCACAGTCTAAAAGACACACCTGGTATGCTAATTCCCTTGTATGGCATAGAACAAGGGCAGCAACTTGGCCTGCAACTGGCTCAATCTGCTGCAAAGTTGAAAGAACAAAAACTGCAGTTTTTCCCATCCCAGATTTAGCTTGGCAAATGACATCCATTCCCAAGATGGCCTGAGGGATGCACTCATGTTGCACTGATGAAGAACCAAACAAAATCGGAGCGAATGAACACTCAGTAAGTAAAAAATGACCTCCCGGATCCTTTTAATGGAAAGGTTTACCCAAGCAGTTCTGTCGCGAAATCAAGAGTATGATAGTATGTTACCTGGAAAGAATCAACAAAAATCCTTTAAGAACAGACACACATCTAAGAGAATCAATATGTAGAAAGATGCAATCTAATTTCCTATACCCCAGAAGGTAACTCCTTGACACGATGCCTTGACAATTTACAGAAGTGCCTTGACAACCCAAAAAAGGGCCAAGATGATAACTGCGAAGATGAATATATTACAACAGTGACATGGAAGGTCACACTAATTAATTTGTGAGGGATTGCCAAATGTTATTTGTTGCAACAGATGTTAAACTACTTCATCAGCAAACCAAATACATCAGAGAATTAAAAGCGCATCAAATAGTTATACTATCATAATAGGATTGATGACTCAACCAATTATTTGCCAAAAAAATCAATTGTAGCCTGAACATTAACAATCGAGAGCAGATATTCAGTATCCATCCATTTAATACTATTTCTGCAACTAACAAGGTTGTCAAGAAGTATTTGCCTTCTGAAGGATGCTCGAACCCTGAATCAACAATTGCCCGAAGAAGCTCTGGCTTTAAAAGAAAATCTCTGAATCCCGAGCTGTGAATTCCAACATAACCCCTAATACCAAAGAACATGAAAACCAATTTAGGATATTACATCTACCAACTCAATATCAAATTTAAAGAGAGATTGAGAATCTTCCACCAAGAACAAGCCCAATCAGTTACAAAGACCACACACATGCTAAAGTTTAATAGCTGATACAGAAACAAATGGAGCTGCTATTACAAACTGGAATCCCATCACACAAACATCAGCCCCATCTAAACAACTAAATGTGCGCCAAAATAAACATGTAAAACCTGTGACTGTAATATAAATTTTAACAATGACACATTTGTCATGAGTAGCAAACACCAACAAGATGCCTGCCTAGGCAACCAAGAAGACTGGATACTGCAGCAATGTCTTGACAACTATGATACATATTAGGCACAGCCAGAAACAGAAGTATAGAAGATCAGAAGAACACAAGGGGATATCCCTATAATGGAAGTCGAGCAACAACACATGGTCCATCTCATGCTAAAGATCAATAAAAAGAAAGCAAAACCCTGGATGAAGCTATCAATAATTATGCATAATTAGAATAGATGCAGAATTGAATCTGTTCAGCTTCATTTTTAGATCTTTTTCAGGGAGGACGATTGGGAAGAGCAACCATTTCAAAAGTGAGACTAGCACAACAATTTCCTGGAGTATTTACTGAATAAAACCGTTTCTAACAGTAAGACTAGCACAACAAATTTCCTGGAGTTGAAAAAAATTATTTACTGAATAAGACTGCATGCTTCTTTGAAAGAGATATAATCAAACCACAACAACACAATTGTACAAGGCAGACATCGGTTATATAAACTAAAGCTCCCAACCGAAAATCCATGGAAAATTACAGTACTTGTCACGGTCAACCAACTAAAAACATGATCAAGGAAAACCCTTGTTCACTAACATTGAATGCATAGTATACCTAAACAGCACTAACATTTCGGTATCCCGTATTAAACCAAAAAGACGACCATAAAACTTAAACTTGCTACGAAACTCTAAGCTATTGGACTACATCGCTCTGAGATATATGGAGCAGAAAAGAAAATAAAAAATGCATCTTTATTCAGTAAACAACCACCGTGAAAACTAGAGGGAAAAAATTACTTCACATGTAATCTCTAGAATGCATAAATCCCAAAACCTATATGAAAGCAAACTTCACAGCAAGTAAACGCCCAAGAACTCAGAACAGATCGATGACAATGGAAAGAAAAAAAGAACAAGTAAATTACTTCTTCGCTGTTTCGCCGGTGCCCTTGGCCGCGACGGAATCGGGGGCCTTGTCTTCCTCTTCTTCGTAGTCGAGAAGCTCCTCCTCGTAAGCATCGGCTTCCTTGACTTCTCCCATTCTAAACAAGAAGAAGAAATTAGGGTTAATGAGATTTAAAGAGAAATAAAGAAACTAGGGCTAGGTTTTGCATAGCTAACTGCTTTGGAGCTTCGCAATTTACCTCTAGATCTGCTCGAAGATTAGAAGAGGGTTTAGGGGTTAAGGCTTCTGCAAGGAAAATAGAAGGAGAAAAACGAAAAACGAAAAAATAAAAACAAAAAATAGCCCACACAGAAGAGAACGACGATATCCCTTCGCGGCTGGGAAGCTTCGAGTGAGGGAGTCGGAGAAGAAAGACATAGGGTTCGAGGGATTTTATTTGCGGCAGCCGCCACTCGCTGCTTGCCAACCGTGTCGATACCGCCACATCATCAAAATATGATCCGACCGTTGATAATCAAATGGCAGATGTTTATTTGTAAATATAATTTTTTTTTTTACATTTTAATGGTTTAAGCTTTAAAGTTTATTAACTTACAAATCAGACCCTGACCCGACTCATCTCGAATATGGATCATCACTTTATTAGGGGAGCACAGAGTGCTTCCAAACGGTTTTACCATCACAAAATATGTGGATCCATAGGTAAAAAATAATAAAACATAAGAAAAATAAAAATAAAACTCATCACCCAACCATTGGGTCCCTATAATTTGCAGTGGTAAAGCCGTTGCGAAGCACAGAGTGCTCCACTATCGGATTGCAGATCCGCACTCAACTCCTAAATCCCTATTCATTTTGCCTACGAGCATTCCGTGATTTTGAGACGAGAGAAAATGGTGGGATGGATGTTAATGAAAAACACATGAAGCTCACGGTGGTTCACAATTGCATGTTTTTATTTGGTATGTTCACTTATGCACAAGTGAGGGATGCGTTTGAGATCGAGATGGAGCACAATAACAATTCCAATAGGGATGGTGCAAGCACGATATTTGAAGAAGCTTAGAGCATTTTTGCTGGCAAAGTTACGAGAAGCCCTATTTTCAATGAAGATGAGTCATTAACCAACCTATTTTGGATTGATTTGGATCATATCCCATTTTTAACCTTCAAAATTCAAATTGTGATCCAAAAAAACATTTTAGAAATTCAACAAGAGCAGTTACAATGAAGGGGAGATGACTGTTGTTGGATGTCAAAAACACCATATGTCACGATCTAAAGGGTTGCATAGCAAACAAAAATTCGACGCTGCTACCCCTTTCTTAATTAAATAGTTGGGCAAACTATTAGCAGTTCGGCGAATCTTTAGAAAAGAGTTTTGTATCTGGTTCTAAGGAGATTTGAACTCTTGACGTCTTACATATATGTAAGTGTCACCATCTTTATGACACCGAAAAAAACCTCACTTACAACCATTAGTAGGCACAAGGTGTGAGCACAAAAATATTGTAATTACATAATAGGTTTTAATATAAAAGAGGAGAGTTAGCATGAACACCGTGCAAGGATAATATGCACAAATCAAGAAAAAGGAGACAATGAGAGTAAAACCACATATATTATGGATTTTAGATCATAGTGTTGGATTGGATAAACGATTTTATGCACATATCAAATTCCCTTCGTATGCAGTTAGTACATTTGGAAGTTTGTTATCCAGTGAGCTTAAGGGGAGAGCAGTAGCCTTTCGGTTGCCTTGAGTAGATGCAAGCAAACCAAGTGATCACTCAACTAGTTGTTGCAAATAGGGAATTGGCTTGCTTGAATTGTTATTTCCTTCTCTTTCACAGCTGAAGCTCATGTGGGATCCTGTATATAGATCCACAAATGTGTAAGAACAAATACATTTTTTCGCCTCAAAACTCAACTGGGCACCAAATATGTTTACGTATAATCAACTGGACTGATTCCTTAACATCTTTTAGCATTTTATGGTATAGTGCCTGAAAATAACAACCAAGGAAAATGAATGATGTGCCCCAAGCATGAGAAATGTTAAAGCTCTCTTGTTTGTATTGTCCTCCACAAGATGGGTCTTAATCAAATTTCATATATCAGCAAGGGTTGAATCCTTTAAAACCTTCATCTTTGCAATAAGTTTCCCCAAGATTCTCCTTTGTGGCCTCCCACTTCACACGCACTTCAATGAGTCCATCTGTGTTCCCATCTCTTGGTTTGTTGTTCTCTTTTGAGTCTTGGGCTTTGTCAAGAAAGGACCGCCAATTTATATACACATTTGAATATTCAAGTGACATCAATGGGTATGTTGTTCATGTCGTGTCAAAACATAGAATCCAATAATGTATAATTGAATTGCATTACAAATTCAAGTGGTGAATCTAATTCATAACAATTATCTCAAACCGTAGGAAAAATACAAAGAGAATGTTCAGATTATCACCATCTTTTATGAACTTCACAATCAAGTCAAGATCATTTAATGAAGATCTGTAAAAAGATATTATACAAGATTCAGTTGGGTTGTGAAGAAGGAAAAAAAACTCCTTGCTATTATTTCTAAATTCCTTATAGTTGCAGAAAGGAAAGATTAAAAGATTGCAAGAAGGATTTTCGGAAACCAAGTTTTGACACTTTACAATTGAATCAACTCAATTGGGAACTAGACGATGTCATCGAAAAGGATCACAAGAATCATTTATATCAAACTAATGCAGTGAATTGTAACCTGCTCTTGTCACTGCTACTGTCTGTTGAACTATGGAGTGCAGTTTCAATTTCTTCCAACATCTGCCTCAGCATCTCAACCTCTTGCTGATGTTGCACTATTTTCTCTTCGATTCCTCTCCTTCCCAATTCCACAAACTCATTGGCCTTGTGGTGGCACTCTTGCAACCTCTTCTCCAACTCATGTTTCAGGATATGGGTTCTCTCATTGAGTTTCACATTGATCTATTCTTTTTTCATGTGTTGCAAAACCCATCCCTTCAAATGGCTCCAGCTTAGCCCTCAAACCAACATTCTCTTCTTTTTTTAACCTTAAGAGCTCTTTATGTGTTTTGTTACGCTCTTTCTCCCTGAGCTTGTTCTCCATTTGTAGCTTCAAAATGAATTGGTCCATGGCTACAATTTGTGAACCTAAAACCACTGCAGATGTGGAATCCTCAGCACCAGTTTTGTCCTTAGTTGGTGTACTAAAATCATGCACAATGCACTCATGGGTGTCAAGTCCACCAAAATTAATCCTTATCTCATCTGAATCTGTAATAACAGTGAGTACATTGAATCCACAAAGATTAGTGAATATTTTTTCCTTGATAAATATTAGGGGTTTTTGAATCAAGAAACTAAATAATAAACAAAACAAACAACGAACTTAGTAATTAACAAGAAGATCATAACAACAAACTTCCGATCTATATTTAATTTCAAGTATTAATTCTCTCAATTGATCATTGACTCAAAGACAAAAACTTTAATTTCAGGTAAATTGTTTATGGTCATTGAGATCAGTCCTCTAACAACCAAACTTTTCCTACCTCCTCGATAAACTCTAGACTCGTCATTTTAGTTATTTCCATAATCAATAAACATAAACTTAGAATCTGTCATTTAAGTTATGCTTATTAAATTGCATCAAATATTAAAGACCAGTCCCTAACCTATAAACATGAATAAAAACCTTATTTATTTAAACTAAGACATACATCCTTATAGCAAACTCTTTAGGGCATTGATTACCCAACTAGGGATGCTATTTTCACTTATATTAGAATAATCAATAAATAACTATTTGAATTGACTAACTATTGAATTAATCATCAAACACTATGCCCCATGTTTAAGTATTAATCCAATAATACGATAAACATAGAAAATGTATAAATACCCATGAATTAAATAAAATTAATTACCCAGAGTTTCACAATTGTCGAAGATCAAACTTATATTAATATTGACCGAAAGATGGAATTAGATAGACATGGGAAAGAATAATAAATAAATGATGAAAAAAAAAAACATATGTCCTCTTCCTTAGAACTATAGCCTCCTCTTGTTGTGTTGTGTGATGTCCATTATATGGAAATGCCTCCTATAGAGGGTTCTTGCCGATTCTACATCATTTCCAATATTGTCATTTTCATTGTTTTCTTTAGTAATGCAATTCTTCCCAATTCAGTTGTTTCATTTTTTCCCCTCATTGTGTATGCAATGGTTTCCACTATTCTTCCTTATCTATTTGATTGTTTTTATTATCCTTATTGCCAATACAATTGAATTGAGACATTTTATAAAAGTTGTCTAAATTTGGAAAAATAAAATCTTAGGCTTTGAACAAAATCAAATATTCAGTTTTGGAATAATCAAATCTTCAATCTCAATTTGATTTTATTACTACTTTATCCCCGTACTTTTTAAAAATATTAAACCAACCTTTAACTTTGTCTACAATTACTATGCCCACTATTGTTAAGCCGTTAGTGTTAGTTTACTGATGATGTGGCATCTATATATTTTTTCAAAATCTCATAAATAACCCTGCAATTATCTTTTTACTTATTTACTCTTTTGTCAAATTATAATACTACCCTTAATTAACTATAGGGAAAAAAATTAACATTAAAATCACTTTTCTTTTTTAAAAGGAAACCACCGAATAAAGGAATGTGATTTTTCTTCTCTAAAAATAAATCACCAAATGAATGAAATATGTAATTAAATAAAACTTAAAATATTAAGAAATGTCAAATTAAATTCAAAGTTGTAAATCTAAAATCACCTAATATATGCTGACCGTGATGCATGTTACCAAATTTTCTATCAATTAGCATCTTATATGCTAATTTGTTTGTAAAACTTCCATCATTGTGATTATGAAAAATTTAAATGGAACGTGAGAGTTTCAACAACCATAAGTATATGGTCCCACCAAATCTAAAACTAATTCTAAAATATAAGATTTTAAGGATATAATTGATATTCAATATAGTTTTTATAAATGAAGGTAATGCCATATTTTTTACTTCTTAATTTTAATGAAGGGAAAAATAGACATTTCATATTTGATGTTAACAGCATTAGAAATGAGGGGGGCAGTAATAATTTCATAAATAATGAGGTTTGATTAGTAATAAAACCAAAGTATAAGGGAGCAATAGTAATTATCCCTAATAACAATAATAAATAAAATATACACAAAAGTTGTTTGATTAGAGTTTGGATTTGCCATCACACAAGTATAATTAGGAGTAAGGTTGCAAGTCTATTCCTGGTGGCCTCTACCCACCTTGAGTTCCAAACATCTAGTTGTGAGGGGCTATTTAGGATCAAGCCCCAGGGTTGCCTTGATTAGGGTCAAGGCCACGTTAAGGTTGATTCTTTGAATAAAGCTATCCATCCGGTCTAACCCAACCTAGAGACGTAGCATAACAATGTAGAATTATGCCTTGATATGTGGAACCATGTGCTATCGATGGTTGAGATCTATCCCACCTGTGTTTATGTGGGTTAGCAATTGTGAACTTGCTTAGCTATGTGACAATTTTTTTTTTTTTTTTTTGTTGAATATGAGGTTCATCCAGGCCAACTTACGTGAACCTTGACTACGTCCTAAGGGGAACTTTATATATTAATATAAGCGGGGTTCGCCCTCTGTCCTTGAGGGGATTCGAACTTTGACCTCTAAGCGTAAGTTTTTTGCCAAATGAGCCACCCTCAGGGTTTCTTACTCCCAAATTTATTTAGACAAAATAATCTCTATGCACCCTATAAGTCATTTATATCCATTGTTAATGGCCATGTAATTAGCCACTGAAAATCATCAAACTCAAAGGTGCAATCGAGAGGAGCCTGATAGCCCAATCCATGAGCATGCCATGATGGCTACAAGCCTCAAATATGTTAAATATTCTCAAAATTCCACCACTGGCTCAAGAGATTCTTTCTCATTGTGGGAAAGATTACTAATCAACATAGTTAAAAATCTCATATCGACCAAGTTGAGACATTGAGATATCAAAATTTCAACAAGGTACGTTTTAGGTGGTTTTTTTTTATTTTTATTTTTATTTTTATTTTTTTTTATTTTTTTATAAGTTAGCTTGAGGCCAATAAACACGATAGTAAAGTTATTCAGTTATTCTTGTCCAACATCTAATGCAAAGTGTCTCATCCAAATTGAGACATCGAGATATCGAAATTTCAAAGAGATACTTTTTAGTTAGGGTGCAAATTGTTCCGGCGAAGCCTAACCAAGCTAGTTGGTTAAAAAGAGCTGGACCTTTTTCGATTTATTTAACATTTCTTTCAGTTCAGTATGGGGTTGTGTCGGTGTAGGGTATAATTGGATTGGTCTAATTCGGGCCTAACAGGCTTCTAATTAAGCTTAATCAGACGATAAATTTTGTTGGTTGTGGCTTTTTCCCGTAGATGATTGTATACTGCAATTTTTTTCATGAAAATTATCACAATTTTTTGGAAGGACAATTAATGTTGCCTCCATACTACAACTTAATTATTACTTTATCCCCTACACTTTTTGAAATTACTAAATTTACCTGTAATTAATATTGCCCCTCACCCCCACCCTGCGTGCGGGGCCACTATTAAACTCCATTATTTAAGTAATGATGTGGCAGTTTTTATTTATTTAAAAATCTCAAAATAGCCATAAGGTTTTATATTACTTATTTACACTTATTATTAACTAGGAAAAATTAAACCTAATTTGGTAGCTCTTTATTTTTTAGTTTTTATATATTTACGTTTTAATTTTGTGTCAATTTTAAGAAATTCCTACTTCTATTAGGTTTTTATTTATTTACCGACTAATTTGACGTTATCAATTTTAGGAAGTTCATTTTCTTAGCAGAAAAAACAAAGGAATTTAGCATTTTTTTTTCAAGAATCCAAAATGATATGAATACAAGCGCAAAATTAGTATTTATATGTTTTTTCCGAAATGAGGATAATATTGTCTTTTGACTTTTTAATTCTAGAAGGCAATGTTCTACCTTTCGGTGAAATTTCGCCGAATTTTAGCCATTTCGGGGAATGGCTAGTTGAAATGGCGGGCGAAAACGAATTTTTAAAATATCGCCGAAAAATCGTCGGCGAACTAGCAAAATACACAAAAAATTGCCCCAAGAAATCGCCGGTATCTTTTGCTTTTGTTTGAATGCTTGAATCAAACTGAACATTTACCACTTCTGTAGAGACAGTGGTGGAGAAAAAATTGTAACAGACAAAAAATGCATCATTTTAGGAGAAAGAAGTGAGAGGAGAGACTAAGGAGAACTTGGTGAGTTCACAGTTGCTAGAGATGGTGGTCATCATACGACGACTTCGAGCCTTTTGACGTAGATCGTCGGAAACAGGAACCCTGCAACTCGCCGAAAAAAAATGAGAAGAAACTAAAGAGTGAGTAAGTCTTTGAGAAGAAACAAAAAGAGTGAGCAACAGTGAGACTCTGAAAGTCCGAATGACTAGTTTTTAACATTTAAGGGGAAAAGTTTTTAACATTTAAGGGAAAAAAAACTTACTTTGAGGTTTGATGACCACACACGTGGTAAAGAAACCTGGTAAAGCATTTAATATAAAGGATGATGGCTTACCTTTCCTACTGCCTTACGTGAATTATTAATGGGAATTAAGACTTTTTTACATCTTACACACTTATCATTTTCTATCATGTCTCCCACGTGGCATTATCAGCACCATTCAAATAAAAAACTTAGAGACTCCTTGGTGCCACAACTTCTATGGCAGTCTTAAGACATGTTCAAGTTTCCAATCATTCAATAGCATTCCTAGAAGCATGGTTGGCAAGGCGACAAGGCGAGGCAAGGCGCTAGAGGGCAACGAAAACCAAGGCGACAAGCCGACACCAGGTCGCCTTGACCCAAAAATGGGCCTAGGCAGCAAGGCAGTTGCCTAGGTGCACCTAGGCCGACGCTTTGACTACTATGCCTAGAAGTCTTAGCTTACTCTATGATCCTAAGTCCCTTCCCTGATAGTCCAACATCTTTCTATGCAACCTCTCTCCATTTCATCTCTTATATTAAAAGACCCGACCTCTAATTATGTTTATTTTACGCTCAATCATGCTATCCCTGATCATTGACAAACCAAACTGCCCTCGGTCTCACCTTCCATCCAAAAAAAGTGCCAGCCTGCCTGAGATGCCATGTTAATATTGCCAGAAATGGAATACGGCATACTTGGCAGCAATAAGAGGGAAAAGGACCCTGGTAGTTTTTAAGTCTAAAATTCTTACAATACAAATTGCACTCAAATGACTAATAAAAAAACTCACAACCGTGGAGAAGCATTGACCATGGGACATTGCCCTGAACAGTAGTTGATGTGATAAGACACTTAAGAAGGCTTAATTTCATTAGAAACAAGCTTTAGGTTGGGTTATGTAGCACCTATGCTTATAATGCCATGGCTTTTATTTGCAATGGACATTTTAATGGGCCCAACTATTCCTATCAAACTAATCATATATGCCAAGCTCCTCTTAGCCCTATAGTCTTTTTTCTTCCCAAATTTTGCCAAATGATTCAAGATGTGAACTAAAAGAGACTCTACAAACAGGGGAGGAGTAGGAAAATGAGATTCATTTAATTTGTTTAATTGGAGTCCTATTTTAAATTTTTTCTTTATCATTTCATTTTCCAACTCAATTATGATACCTTACTAGGTTAAGTGTTGAGTTAGGTGTTTTCCTTGTTACCATGTAAGTTTTATGTATGAATCTCAAGAGTGCTACAAGCTTCTGGGATTTCTTTTAGTTTATCTGATAGTCACAGTGGTTTTGTGCAAGTCAACCGCATCAAGATCATTGTTGCTTCAACAGGTTTCAAATTTCTTAGCTGTATTTGCTTCTTCAACCAGCAAACTGTTCACTCCTATGAGTTCCATAGTTGCCTTGGATCCCCCCATATGATTTCTTATTTATTGGAGGGTTCTTTACGATTCTTCCTGGGATTAGATCTGTTTTGGTTTTAGTCATACACTATCAATTATAAGGAAATCTTCTCTCTTCTCCATTTATGTGCAACTCCATAAATTCAAAGTTCAAAATATAGGACCGTTGATGCTTATCATCACAGAAGATGAGGTCAAAAGTCAGAAACACAGAGACATCTCAGTTTCGCAGGAAGCAGAGACGAGATATGGGTGGAGTTGAGAAAGTATTTTGTTTCAACCAGCTCGACCATATTTAGCAAGTTTCAGTGTCTCATACCATAAAATACAATGCCTTGAAAATTTTCAGTTCTCTTGACTGGTCTGCATCTCACATTGATAGCCAGAAAAGCAAATACAATAAAGCAAGAGGAACCAATTTCTATCCCAAAAAAAGTACAACAATATGAACCGATGACAATGAAAGATCCAATGTGTTAAAAAAAATCCAAGATTTAAGCCATTTCGATCAAATCGACAGTCAAATACATATGTAAGAATAGGAAATCGATGATGAAAAAAATGGAACGGCTGCTAAAGAGACAAGTTCCTCAGACTGTCAAATAAACAGGAAGAAAAAATGGAGGTGAAGATGAAGAAAATGGAGTCGAAGAAGATAAGAATCGATCTTACAAGGGAAAAAATGTAGTTGAAGATAAGAAAACTCACAAAAGGAATTGGTGTTGCAGAACTCCCACAAAGGTAAAGCTTTCACCCTTTCAACTTCCCTCATTTCCCCAGAGTCCTACCAAAATCATGGGATTTTTAGATTGCATGGTGTGGGAAAAACAAACCTCCGACAGGATTCCACCGTGGGAAAGACATGTCAGGTAGGTTTCCTACCCCAGGCATCCAAACATACCATGACTTGGAATTTTGTGGTAAAAAGGTAAACTTTCATACCCCTTATTTGCCCACTCCTTTATATTCTTGCAAACAAACGGTGCTTAATGATTGCTTATCAAATTTCATTATTATTTTTTTTATTTATCAAATTTTCATTTTGACATGTCAAACTTATTTTTCATTCTATAATATGTTTTGAACAAATGTCACCAAAATTTACCAGGAAAATTCTCTCTTATGGGGAACATGTTGCTGAGTGCGATCAGTGGTGTCGTGGACGATTCCTCAGACAGTACATATCACTCCGTTGAAGTTATGATCATCTTGCTACAGAGTTGAAAGAGGAATTTAATATCCAAGAGAAAAAAGATGGTGGTGGCTTATCAACTATTAACCTGAAGCAAAGACACCAAATTGCCAATGAGGAAGCTGCTAATTGGACTCACGCACTGGAAAGTTTTGAAACTGCTGTTGTCACACCCCACCCAGCCGGTTTTCGAACACGCCCGAATACCCGTGGGGCGATACTCTTCGCAGGATCTCGGTTCGCGGCCAATCCATAACAACAATATTATATAGCATAATCCAAGAGCAAGAATATAAAAGAAAGTAAATCTAAGGTTATTACAGCGGAAGTCTAAAAATCAAACGACGTTCTAACAACGGAAAAAGGAGGAAACAACTTATACCCAACCTAAGTAAAAGAAACTCCTAAGCCTCAGAATGGTTGGACTCCAAAAGCACAATCTGCAAAAGTACACATCCCATCATGCATCTTCGTATTCTCGCTCGCCAGCAGACTCTCCAAGTAATTTGAGTCGTCACAACCTGCAACAGAGTCTAAAGAAAAGACAATATTCACAGAGGATGAGTTCCACAGAACTCAGTGAGTCTAACATATCATACATCATGCATTCATCATGTACACACACACACATAGCTGCATACATAGTCGATGAATAAAAGAATGAACATGAAGATATGATTATAACTTCTACCATGCAGTCTCTACAATAGACATGCTTTAAGATAACACACCAACCTCCTTTGGGTAGTCTCATCACTCACTTTCACGACACTTAAGCTCGTCTGTTGGGCTCACCGCAGTAGTTGGGTCCTGTCACATCAACCATGGCTGGGGATTAGGTCAACACTCTCTCCCATCACCATTGGCCTGAGAACTGGCGCGTGTCAAGGATTTACTCTAGCCCAATGCAAAGTCACTATGTCTCGTGCTACATGTGATCCGGATACCTTTCCTCATGCCTAAGCGCCCTTTTGGTCCGGTATCGTTCTCACCTATGAATGGAATCCTCAACGGGAGGCATCTATTGGATCCCATTCCTTAACCCTGTAGTCATCTACATATGCTAGGGTGGATGCCGTCATGTCCCCTCGCGCCGCCTAACCGCCGTCTTTTGGGCGATCACGAGGTCCGTTCTAACACATGTCACTATACCACTGCATGATACCGTGGGTCTATTTGATGCACACAGAACCCCATCCACTGATATCACGGGTCACTCGGCTTCAATACCCCTGCCGAAAGGGTAATAGCACTCACGGGATTCTTAACCACATGCATCTAGACAAATACACCGACTATGAAAAGTGCTATGGACATCAGAGGACGGTGTCCCATACCACAGCCGCTGATAACCCAAGCTAGGAATACCAAGATAGGTAAACCCCATTTCACCGTCACATACATTCATATGCATCAATCAAGTGAAGTAACCAATCACATAATCACATACGATTTACCTTTAATCATTCAATCAGAAATACAGTATGATACGCAGGATTATTGAGATTATAGAAGGTAACAGAAATTATCATGCAATACCACATTATTCACAGTTCAAATACACAATAATATTACATAATATATGCGATGTTATCCTCACCTGTTAATCGAGAATTCACGCGCAAAGTCCCACAATTTCACAAAATTAACGAATGCCCAAGACACAATTAACCTAGCAAATAAACAAACTAAATTAAATTTATATCGGGACTCAATTTGAACACAGATAAAATGTGGGTTAACCAGTTCTTAATTTCAGTTCAACAAGGCGGGTCAACTCAATCCCAAATCGACCCGGTTAACTCGGCGGGCAGCTCACCGAGTCAACTCGGTCAAAAATGCTCAGTTTCGCACGAGGTTCAAAGTAGACGTGCACAACAGCCGTGCGAACCTTTCTACGTAGTCATAAAATTATTTCCTCAACCTAAGCCCTCCAATATCACATTTAAATGAAATTACCCATCAAAAACCTCATGAATTTGGGCCAAAATTAAGTATATTGAAGCAGACTTACCTCTCTATGCAATCATACCTCCAAATCGCGATTCCACACTGTCAAACTACACAAACTCTTCCTCCCCAAGCTTCTTCTCCTCTTCTCTCTCCTCTCCCACGAGTTCACCCTCCTTCAAATCCAAAAATCCCGAATTTGGGTGATTAAAAAGCTTTTAGGAGGTGAAATGACCATTTTGCCCTTCACTGAAAAAGGACCGGTCAGATAATTTATCTGACCGCCTCCATCCGACCGCCCCCATATCTTCTTCATTCGAAGGCCGATCGTGATGAGCTTCGGAGGGTAGGTACCTTACACAATTACCAACTCAATGGTATATTTTTTTTGAAATTTGAAGTCCTCTTGCATAGCTTTTTGGGCACACCAAAATGTCACTTTAATGCCTTAAGGAGTAATTTTCTCTCTCTTGGTGAAGTCAAACAAAGTGTCTGGGTCTTCATCACTGTCATTCAAGTCCATAGGATCAATTTCTGAACTTTTGGGCTCAACTCGGATGATCAAGAGTTGACCTCATCCTGAACTTCGGGTACACGGACCTGAAATGCCGGGTTTTTAGGTTAGGATTTTTAGGGTTCTCACAGCTGTGAGGAAAGACATGATACACAACTGTGAAGTTTTAGCATCAGCTTTAGTGAAGGATTTACAGGCAAATGCAACTGATTTACAATCTAAGTTGGCTTCTTTGAAAAGCTAGAAAAGGAAAGGTAAAGAAGTCTCTGCTTTCCGGAAGGAACTAGATTGGTTGCAAACTGAGTTAAATCAATTATATCAGCAAGTTGACCGAAAATCTCAAGAAGATCTGGCACAGATAAATGAAGGAAAAGCTCAAGAAGATCTGGCACAGATAAATGAAGGCTCTGATTTTAAGAAGGAACTAGATATGTTGGAAACTAAGTTAAACAAATGGGTCCCCGAAGGTGTCTTTAAGGAGAATGACCCTCAACTGATGCTTTTAAAGGCATGGCTAGATCATTCTCAATTTTTGTGGTCCTTTAAGACGCCCCAAGAAAGGATTGAGTGGGCCCGAAGATATTTTAATAAATTGGAAAAGAAAGACCCAATTATATCTGTAAGTAAAGAAGATTAAGAAGTACTAATGGAGGTTCAGCAACATTAGAAGCATAATTTGATATTAGGGGTCTTAGTAATTTTAGCAGTTCTCTTTGAGTGCAATTGATGACTTTGACGAATGGCATTTGATCACTAAATCAAGGCTGTTAAGTCCAGCCAGTAGAAAGAGTGGAGGTGGGCTTTTCTTTGGATCCTTGGGGATGTTGTGTAAATATGAAGGTGGGCAAAGAGAGGTAGAGGTATCATACCTTGCTTGAAGCATTCACAGAAGGTGCTTGGCGAGGAGTGCAAGCAGCAGAAGAAGGGAGGATTTGTGTGCAACAAGTGTTGATGAACTGGGGCTTCTTTAACAGTCTCTGGCTTCTTCACTTGGCTCCCATTTTGTTGTCTGTTGTTCATATGTTTCTTTCTTGTAAATAAACTAAGTACTTCTAGTGAAATGTGTTGGTACAACAGCCTATACTATCCAAATACACAAACCACGATATATAGGAGGGAGGGGTGGTCAAATCTAGGATTGTATCCTTAGTAGAGCTAGCAACCTGCTTAGCAATAGCATCTGTGGCAAAGTTCCCTTCCCTGTAAATATTTTTTGTAATTGGACTTCTTGAAATCTAGACTTGAGATTGTGAACATCCCTTATGAGATGAGTGAATATCCAGCGTGGGCGTGAGGCATCGTTATTCAATGAGTATATGGTTGATTGGTTGTCCCTCTCTGTCTGAACAGTAGAGATGTTGAAGTCCTATTCTTTTTTTTCCTTTTTGGTGTAGAAAGACATGTTGAAGTCCTTAACCCATATAAGATCAAGTGGTATAGCTAGGGATCACTAGCTAGTGCTTCTGCAATCTAGGGTTCCTGAGGGCCATCTGCTTGATCAGAGCAGAAGACCATAGGCCCATCTGAATTGCGAGCTATTCCTCCAAGCCAGAGACCTCCCGCTCCTTAAAAAGTGAACCTTCAGCATTGATTTTTACCCGCAGATGAACTGCTGGCTGCCACTGTCTTAGTGGTTCAAAATGAGAGATTGATTTAGCAACTAGTAGAGCCGAGGGATGGAAGGTGGCTGATCTTCTTATGGATGTGCTAATTTGAACAACTGTTGGTACAGTTTTCTCTCAATCATAGAAGTATAATGAGTCCAAAGATTCCAAAGGGCCAACAACCTGAAAAGAAGAAATTTGTGTCCTTGTGAATCTGCTGGGTATGCAAGGATAAGTTGCTGAAGTTGCTCAGTGAGAGATTGTGTAGTGCTGCAATTTGAGATGCTCAAAGCATTCCATACTGCTAATGAGTGCTTGCATGCAATAAAAATATGATATTGAGAGCTATCCTCCATTCCCACAGAAGAGACATGAAGTAGGAATGTAACATTTTGTGCCTACTTTGTTCAGTAGTTGCCCAATGTATATTTTGGTAGTTGTCCCTACCAAAGTGATGTAGTATGTTGAAGTCTTGTATTCTCTTGGAAGTACAACCGTTGCCTTAGTTGTTGTTGTAGTCCAAAACACGCAAGGCCGAGCAAAGCTCTAACAACCATGCAGAGGACAAAGGCCAATCTCTACCTTCCCCTAAGGCGACGACCTTCCGAGCTAGGCGATCTGCACTTCATTAGATCTCCTAGGTAGGTACATCGCTTTAAAATTAAGAAATTTAGAAGCTAGGACCTGGATATCCTGAACAATGGAGAGACAATGAAAGGGGCACTCCACCTTGCCATTAAGAATTTGAATCAACTACTGATTGTCAGATTCGATCTCAATGTACTCCTAGTGCGTAAAACAAACCCATCCTGAATGCCAACGCCTCCCCTTCAAGGATTGAGCTGAACAATATAGGCTATGAGTGAACCAAAGTAGGTTCTCTATGATTTCACATGACAATTCCGTCGCCTTCTTTCTTATCGCTTTCCCTCCATGTTGCATCAGTTTCAGGCGAACAAAAGGTGGTAAGGGAGGCCTCCATAAATCATTATCTTCCTCCTTCTCACTGATATTTGTAAGCACCCTCAACTTCGATTTCCTCCCCTACTCTAGAATTTAGAATAGACTCTTTCCACACTCCCTAGAATCTCAGTTGGTGTCCATGTTCTCCTGCCCCTTATCTGATCATCTCGGTCTTTCCAGAAAGACCACGTGATAAAGGAAGATAGTCACTTATACGATTTTGCTGCCTTTCCATCCATTCTCTCCATTTGTTTCCAAGTATCCAACTATTGAGCCATGGATGAACAAAAAGACACCGAACTTTTCTATGATGTGTTGCTCGCAAACCAAACAACTCTAGCAACCTGGCAATTAAAAAGTATATGTGCAATAATTTCTTCTTGCACCCTGACAAGTCCCACAAATCTAATCGACTTTCACTCCCCTTTTCAAGAGACCATCACTTGATGCTAAAGCTTCATTCGCTGCCTTCCATAGAAAAGTTTTAATTTAAGGGAGTGCATTACACTTTCAAATGTCCCTCCATTGTTTGGTTGTTATTCCTTCCAACTATGTGGACTTGACGTTGAAGGGTTGCCCTCATCTTCTCTATCTTCCTCTTCCTCAAGTATGTAACATGCTACCTTGACAGAGAACTTTCCTTGATTACCACCGCCCCATCTCAATTGATCTTCCCCCGAGAACAAAGATAGATTTATTCTCAATATAGTTTTTTTTTGGGTAGAAAGGGGCTTTATTAACCCGGGGGATGGGGATATTAATATGCCTTAGCAAGAGTTGAACCCGTGACCTCTTCACTAAGAGGTGTTAGTTTCACCACTAGAACAGCTCTGCGTTGGCTCTCAATATAGCTTTAGCCTCATCATGACTACACCTCCAACCCACCTCCTTACAACATCCACCCTCCACCTCCTTTCCCTTTCATCAATGAGTTCCTTCACAATTCTTAGTAGACACGAAGAATCCCTTTGCTCCTTGAGTTTATGGCCCTTAAGCGAAGAAACCCAAGGCTCACCCCAAATTTTAATTTTGCTTCCATCCCCCAAATGCCATATTAGACCTTTTTTCAATACCTCTCTCCCTTCTAGTATCCTCCTCCATGTCCATCAGGGTGAATTCCCAAGTTTAGCCTCCAAAAATGAAACTGAGGGAAAGTATATACTCTTCATAATTAGTCCTCAATCCGAGTTTGGCTTCGAAATAATCTCCAAGCAACCTTACTTAACAAGGCTCTATTATGATTCTATGGATCCTTAAGACTAAGTCCTCCTTTGCATTTTGCCTTTGACTTGATCTTATTATGAATGTCTTTTGAGATTTTGAAATGAAAAGTGGAATAGTTTGAAATCTCGAACAACTTAAATTAATTATTTCATGTGTGAAAGTCATGGTTGAACTATACATTAAGTTTGAACGCATCATGAACATTTGCTTAAAATGGTTTTATCCTTGCTTTTAAGTTTTCTCAAGAGTTTATTAACCTAGGAATCAATGTTTTAAGAGACAAGCAGAGCTAGAGCATCAAGAATTCAAGTATGTTATTTTTGATTAGAGACAATTGTAAGAATCTTTGTTACTATCAAAAGATTTACTTTTTTCTTTTTTTCTTTTTTTCCTCCCCTTTGAAAACTATAAAAATTGAAACATGAATATAGGGTGGTGGGAATGAATTGCTGAAATGTGTCTTTTACTGCGATGTGTAAAAGCCAATATCAAATTTGCATCTTGTCCTTTGATTCTTTTTTACCAAGCCAAAAATTGAGAAATTTTCTTTGTCAAAACAACAACGGAAATAGGACAGGCGTAGACCAGCTGCTTCAATGCTGAGTAGAAATTGGGTTTTTCATTTGCTCCTATTCATTGCAAAAACAAAGAAGAAATTGGTTTAATCCGACCCATCTTATTGGTTCCCTGCCAAGCAACAACATTAAAAGGAGAACAGTCTTGTTGCACAAAAGAGTTCTACAACAAACTTTTGAATAACCAGGTACTCTGGACAATATTTATCTTCATACAAGCATTAGAGGTGAAAAAATCCCTTGGGGAGGCAATTAGCACCTACAACAACAAAAGAGTATCATTTTATAAGTAAATAAAATGACTGGAGACATCACCTTCAGTGACAAAATTTGATAAACATAACATTGTTTTATCATGATTTGCAATAAATTCATTATCTAGGTTCTGCCTCTTTTCCATTATTATTTCAATTGGGGTAAGAGGCTAAATTTGTTGTAACTCAAAGATGAATAAATAAATAAAAATAAACAAGGGAGGAACCAAGGATTTATCAAGATTTTCTCTAAAAGATCAGGATAATCTGTTGAAGAAAATAGTGGAAGAATCATTTTTGTTATAGATAAACCCACCAGTAAAAACTCACTTTTGGCAAGGAAAAAAAAAACGAGAAAACCTCCAGCATCAAAATGAAGAAAGCTTCAAAATCTCTTCTAGAAAACTGAACACTTTTTCAATCGATTATCTCACTTTCAGCGTCTAGCATTTGAAGTCTCTACAACATATTTTATCTTCTTTATGTTCTCATTTATATCATCCTCTACCTCTGCTTTGCGTTTCATAGCTTTTCTCTCTTCCTCGGTATTGTCTTCTGTGATTCGAAGTTCAGACACTCGATGAGTCTCTCCAGGATCCTTATTCTCTTTCTCAGCTTTGCCTTTCAAAGCTTCTCCCTTTTCTAATACATCTATGAACATATCCTTAAGTTTAATATTTTCTTTAGCCTTCTCATCTAACTGGGAACTGAGATTGCTAACTGGCTAACCAGACACTGTATGCTATTGTCCCTCTCCATTACGTAATCAAACACCTGTACGATGGTCTCACCGTCTGCAATAGACAAGGATGTCCATTACTAACCATCAAAGATATAAAAGTCCATGGAAGAATATTGAAGACTTACCTTCTCCCACGTTTGATGACCTTCTAGATCATCTTCATTTTTTTCCCACATCACTGCAATAGATAGAATGTACAACTTAAAGTTTTAAAGTGTGATGAACAACTTAAGCTCTGAAGGAGCAGATAATATGTCTTAATCTCAAACTAAAAAATATTATGCAATTTTGTAAGCGAAGAATCAAAATGAGAATAGTTTTTCAAGGATAAACTGTGTAACTTGCACACAAATTAATTAACAAGCAAGTAACGTCTAAACTTAAAATAGCAGCTATCCAAGAGAACAAACTGAAGAGTTCCAATCAGTGACTAGAACACGTCTTAAAGAAATTAGTAAGAGGGAGGGGACAAAATCCAGACACATTTGAATTGCTTCTGGGCAGCAAAGAAGGCCAAAGAATCTGCAGCATTAATAGCTTCTCTATACACATGTTCAAACCTAACAACAGAGAATTAATGCTTTAGTCAACTCCCTAGAATCATGAGTAATGTGCTCTATATGCCAAGAAGGTGGAAGATGCTGCTGTTTCATCAAATGAACAATGTTAAAATTATCCCCCTCCTGAATAGCCTTCGAAAAGACTGAGAGTAAGAAAGCCTGTCAAAGTTGTTTATCTAAAGAACAGTCTCCATCTCTTCCTTGCATAACATCAATAGTCAACAGTAGTCATCCCAACTAAATAGGTCCCCAGGGAGGTTAAACTACAACCAAGCAAACAAAGGAAAAAATGGAAGGGGAATGATGTGTTTTTAGTTCAGACTTTGTCTCTGGGAATTGATGCAGTGACTAAAATTTAACTAGTGAACTAAAATTGTCTTCTCTCTTTCATGACTTTTTCAATTCTGAATGCCTTTTGTCAATTTGGTATTTCCTTTCTCAATTTGTTTCTCTCACTCGCCTGGGTGCCTCTCTCATTCATTAGATCGCTCAACCTGATCTCAGCCAAGAATGTTCTTCTACCTACTTTATTTTTCTTTTGTGTGTAATGCTCTCCGACCAGGAACCCAGGCATATTGATCGTTCAGGTTTCTGAATCATACGTCATGATTCTCTGATTCTCTGTATTGATTATAAAGCATTCATGAACTGAAAGGGAAGAAATACGAAAGGGTTGATTAATGGTACTAAGATAGGATTTGACTTGTTTCTGGTTTAAGATGTGAAGGGGTCAGCATGTCCTCAATAGAATTATTTTCAGAGTAATTAGCTTCATTTACTGTGAAATATGATGCAATTAGATTAGTGGCCATCAAGATGAGTATTGATGGCTAACTAATGCCAAACAGTCAGTCCCCTCTCCTTTCCCTCCAAAAGAAAATCAAATAAATTGATAAGCTTCCAAGTGAGCTAGAAGGTAAAGCCCAGGATGAACAGTAGTATAAAACTGAAGAAATATTGAAATGATAATAACGAAATAATAAGATAAGCTTCCAAGTGGGGTGGAAGATGAAACCCAGGATGAACAGTGAATACTCACCTACATCATTTTCATTGCAGCTTTCTCCAAAAACAGGAAAAGGAAAACCAGAAAACTGAGAGAAAAAGAAGAAAACCAATAACAAAAAGAATCTCAGTCTGAGCGTCATCAGAAGGAAAAGCACAAGAAGATTAATAAACGAAAGGTATATATCATAGCTAGGCAAATTTTTCATCATCTAGGGGGCAGTGCGTCAAGAAAACTTAGAAGAGAAAGAGATAGATGGATCTAAAGCTGTAAATCTTACTGGAACTAATTCATTTCTATTGAACTAAATAGTAATTGAATCAGGAATCTTTAAATCTTACCGAATTTACTTCATTTCTGTTGAACTAAATAGGAATTGAATTAGAAATCCCAGAAATGCAATGTTGTTGAGGATGAATATTCTGAGTAAATCTGACTGTAAATCAAGACAGACGGATTAATGAAGCTATAAATCTTGCTAAGACAAATTCATTTCTATTGAACTAAACAGGAATTGAATCAGAAATCAAAGAGATGTGATATTGATTAGAATGAGTATTCTGAATAAATCTTACTGTAAATCAAGACAGACGGATTCATGGAACTATAAATTTTGCTGGAACTAATTCGTTTCTATTGAACTAAATAGTAATTGAATCCAAGAATCAAATAAACACGATATTGATGATAATTAATATCCTGAGTAAACTCCATTCACAAACTTAGACAAAACTAACCTAATATTTCCAGAGACAGAGAAATCAATGATCCAAAACACTGAGGGCAGCAACTTTCAATGAAGAATTTCTACTTGTTTATCAAAAATGAGGAACAGAACTGGTGATCAATACACAGAAACAATCAGGTTCAATATTGGGCCTCAGTTGGACCTTAGTTAATAATCTACAATCCATCTCTGATGAAAAGCCTTACCTTGAGTTTTTTTGGTTTCCTCTAATTTCTTAAATTTTCATTTGAGATTTATTATCATATTTGTTTTTCTTCTACTTCTTACTTCACCTTGAGAGAAAATAAGAAAAAGAATTTGTGTGACAAATAAAGAATGATTTGAGTAGTGAGTTGTTATAAACAAAGGTCATGCTAACAATGTTGGTTGGATTCATGTATCTATTATCATTAAAAATGCATTAATGGAGAGATAAGTATGTGTTTAATTATTACTTGACAAAACTTTGACTTAAATTTTACCAAAAAAAGAAAAAGAAAGAAAGACAACACTTGATTTATATGATTTTATCTATTTTTTTAAGGTAATTTTCATCTGGACCCCCTGAGGTTTGGTCCAAGTCACTTTTAGTCTAGTTTAAGTTTTCTTTTGCATATGGCTCCCCTGTGTTTTCAAGAAATGATTAAATAAGGACAATCTTAACAGAAATCATTAGTTTAATAATTTTTATGACGAAAATACCCTTGTTTTATTTTTCGATTTATTTGTTTTAGTTTTTTTCCTTTTAATAAGTTTATTTCTTTTATTCAACCTACCAAAAAAAACAATTAAAAATATAACTTTACCAAATAACTCTCTCTACAGGTCAAAGCTTTCGAAGCCCCATCCTCTGCAATGGTTGAAGGTTAGATTATTATTGAGATTACAAGACTAGCAAAGGTTTTGCAGGATGTTTGAAACGTAATCCTTCATTTGCTCTACGCCGAGGACGGAGATGATGGCCTAGGTATTATTGAAGTAATTATGCTTCAAGTTAACCTTACATGCGTTCCACCTGTGATTATGATATCGATTCACCTCCTCCGGGAGAAACCGTTGTCGTTGATATCGTGTACCACCTCCTAAGTCCCACTGTTCGACAAGTGCTCGTGCACTGCAACATCCCATATACAGACTGAAAAATGTTGACAAAGCTGTTCCTTCCAGTTGCGAATTTTGAAGGGGTTTCAGCAGCGACAAATTATTCATTAAACCCATCCGTTTTAAGATTCTTGAAAAAAATTACCCTTTGTATGTGTCGCAAAGCAATCTGCATACAATGACTGATTCTTGAAAATTACCCTTTGTTTTATTTGTTCTACGTTGCTTTAAAGTACAAAAAGATTAAAACATAATCTGGGAAAGAGAATTAAAACCCTAATTTAAGGAATGAAAATTTGTCGCTTGATTGTATTCATCTTCGAAATTGATACCACAAAACCCTAGTTTAAGAATGTTGACAGAGATAATCGATGTTGAATGCAACTGCTGGTCACATCCGTCACATTGTCCACTGGGTAGTAGTAGATTTTGGGCTTTGGCCGTCGATTTGGCCGAAAAATTCCCAGTCTGCGAAGCGCAAGACACAACCCCAATAACATATCAACCCTTCTTTTCGATTAGGGGAACGTCGAACGATTTCATTTGCAGAAGTATTCACACAATTCTGGCACTCATCTTGTGTGAAATCTCTTCTGCACTAGACGAGACCATACACACGGCTCCTGACCCATCCTGTGGAACAGCTCCAAGTGCTCAATTATATCGTAATGGTGAAGGTTACCCACATCCTTTGGTGAATTTATGAGATTTGTCCATGAAAATTACACAAGCTGTGATTTGGTTGCTGCTTTCTGGGTAGCTTTGCTCGAACGCTATGAGATTCAGGAACAAGGATTTGGTCCCATATCCAGAGTATCCCGTTTTCGAAATTGATATCCCGTAATCGATCCATCTTCCTTTTCTTAAACTTTATATCCCAAGTTTTGCAGGACTTTGAAACGTAATCCTTTGATGCCGTCAAACCTTTGCTAAGGATCTGATCTTGAAATCTCAATAATAATCTAACCTTCAACTATTGCGAATGATGGGGCTTCGAAAGCTTCAACTTGCAGAGAGAGTTATTTGGTAAAGTTATTTTTTTAATTATTTTTTTCTTTTGGTAGATTAAATAAAAGAAATAAACTTATTAAAAAGAAGAAAAAACCTAAAACAAATAAATCGAAAAAGAAAACAAGGGTATTTTCGTCATAAATTTATTAAACTCACGGTTTCTGTTAAGATTGTCCTTATTTAATCATTTCTTGAAACCACAGGAGCCATATGCAAAAAGAAACTTAAACTGGACTAAAAGTGACTTGGACCAAACCTCAGGGGGTCCAGATGAAAATTACCCATTTTTTTAAGGGATAATTACTGTTGTCCCCTTGTACTTTGATTTTATTACTACTTTATCCTCTGTACTTTTTAAAATTACTATTCCAACCTTTAACTTTGTCAACAATTACTAATGCCCCCTACCGTTACGCTCCATTAGTTTACTGATGATGTGGCATCTATATATTTTTCAAAATCCCAAAAATAACCCTGCAATTATCTTTTTATTTATTTGCTCTTTTTTCAATTTATAATACTACCCTTAATAGGAAAAAATTAACTTTAATTTCACTTTTCTTTTTTAGAAAGAAACAACCAAATAAAGGAAAGATGTGATTTTTTTCCCTCTAAAAATAAATCACCAAATAAAGGAAAATGTAATTAAATAGAAACTAAAATATTAAGAAATATCAAATTTAATTCAAAGCTGAAAATTGAAAATCACCTAATATATGCTGACCATTATGTATGTTACCAAATTTTCTATCAATTAGATCTTATATGCTAATTTGTTTGTAAAACTTCCATCATGGTGATTATGAAAAATTTAAGTGGAATGTGAAAGTTTCAACAATCATAAGTATGTGGTCCCACCAAATCCAAAACTAATTATAAAATATAAGATTTTAAGGATATAATTGACATGCAATATAGTTTCTATAAATGAGGGTAATGCCATATATTTTTACTTCTTAATTATAAGGGCAAAATAGACATTTCATATTTGATGTTAACAGCCACTTAACACCTTTAGAAGCGAGGGGGCAATAATAATTTCACAAAGAAAGGGGTTTGGTTAGTAATAAAACCAAAGTATAAGGGGCAATAGTAATTATCCCTTTTTTAAAATATCCCAATGCTAATCTAATTATTCATATAAGAATCAAAATTTTACGAACCAAAATTGTGTGGGCTTAAAGCAAAGAAATAATCAGGTTCAGTATTGGGCCTCAGTTGGGCCTTAGTTAATAATCTAACAACCCATCTCTTATGAAAAGCCCTATCATGGGGTTCAAGCTAGAATACCTATTTAATTAATGGACCTTAGCCCATAATCAACCAGGTCCAGAGCCCACATTGACCTAAAATGCAGAAAAACCAACTCAACCCACCTAGCCTCTATTCTCTTCTATGCTCTCGCTTTTGGCATAGTGGGCCCTCAGTGGGAGTCCGACACGACGAGCTATTAGCTCAGTGGTAAAAAATTATGTTGTTGTGCCAAGGTTGTGAGGGCTCTCAACCACATGGATTGTTCAATGTGCTCATCAGTACATGGCTCGGAGATGTGGATCATCCAAGGCACATTAGCATGATGTACTCCTATTTGAACTAGGCGAGAATGTACACTGTGTCTGTAATTCAAAGTTTGTGTTGAATAAAAAATTAGATTTAGCTAGTATGGGGAGTTGACAAAAGATAGAAAACACCACAAAGGAGAGTAAATATAAAACTACTTAAAGATAAGAATGAAGGAATGAATGAAAAAAATAAAGAGTAGAGGAAAAGAAGATAGTAGGGATTTTCTCAACAACCTAAGTCTTATCCGCAAAGGGAGACAAAGGCTTTCGATAAATTTTAAAAAAAATAGCTTGACGAATTCAGGTTTCGACAAGACCAACGGACACCTGTGCCTGGCCCTCTTGAAACGAGCTATGAAGTCTCCGACCTTCTCACCTACGATTTGATACATTCTAGACAAGTCAATGATCGGGGGCCAAGAAGAAAAAAAATTCACCAAGAAAGAAGGGAATGTTATAAATAATATATATATTTGTGGATGTCCGTCAATCCTAAAGAGATAATACCAAAATATGTAACTTCCAAATAAAGATCTCAGCCACCTTAGTGTGCAATCTTGGTGATCCACATTCTCATATTAATTGAATATCAAAGCAATCTATCCTATCAAAAACATATTATTTTATGTAAGAATCAAATATTAATTTTTCTTTTAGACTTCATAGCAATAGCAGAATAATCCCTTCTCGCTGTCACCCCTTTAATCAATTCATATATGTGAGAAGGAAGCTGGAAAGAAGTGGACACAACAAGCCTTCAGTAGCTAGCTTCCACCGACGAAGACAGCAAGGCGCAAAGCGAGAGCGAAAGCTTTAGTTTGATCGTTGATCTCTGACCAGTCCTCTCTCATCGTCAACTATACCTCTATCCTTGGGTTAGTCACAATCTCCTCGTCTTAGAACCTGTAATAGGAGTGAACGAAGTGAATGCAGCGGCAGTTCAGTGTCTAAGACAGGGCTGTCCACGGACACCTCTTTGGCTTAGTCTTAGCCACAATCTACCTTTCTTCTTGAATAGGGGATTTCAGTAGTGAACGGAGTTGGCGGTTCGGCAGGACGGATGGGACCTGGAGTTATCACTGGTTGATCGACGGCATCTGGAGCAGTATATGTAACTTCAAGGTATGCCACTAGACCAGGTGCTCGTTATAAAGGCTACAAACCAACCAACGGACTATAGCTTTGTTGGAATTGATTCTGATCGAGGTAGTGTATGGGATGCATCTAAATCCGCGTATGGAACCACAATCTCTGCAGCTAGCTTTGCACTCGGAGGATCTGAAAAGGTCCCCTTCATTATTTGGTGGAACCGAGCAAAGTGCGGAAGCTAGAGCTAAAGCAAGGTACGAAGCTACAGCTAGCAAGCTTTGGTAGTACTCGCCCTAATCAATAAGCCGGAGAGGTCTTTGCAGATATTTTTATATCATAGAAGATATCACTTCTACTATAAATAAGTAATGCACACAATTCAATGAAATTAGTTTGATTCATCTTGTCATATTTTTTTAATTAATCTTTAATATATTTTCTCCATTTTATTAATAGAGGAGAGGTTGAATGAATTTTAGCAAGGTTGTTATGTTTAGAATGCCAAATTCCATAAACACCTCTTCTAATACTATTTAACTTAAACCCAACCCACCCCCAATTTTTGCTTCAAAAAATAGTTGTTGCACAAAAAGTGTTTCTTGAAGCAAATAGTTTCATGAATTTCAATTTATGTTACAAAAATCATGCAAAACATATCAAATGATTTTCATTTTATTTTTCTACTCCTCAAAGCAAAAAATACTAAAATTGTTTTTAATGAGTTACCAAACAAGTCCTTAGTATATAATGAGCATCATAGGATTGATCAATTTATTTATTTATTATTTTTTGGTTTCTAGATCTAGGCTCTTCCGAGCTAGCTGTCACATATATACCTCAACTAAATCCTCATGGTAGTTTTTATATAAGTTAAACATACACTCCACCTACACCAGCATTTCATAGGTTCCCTAACAAATCCCCATCTATGTTTAATTTTGTCCACCCTGGTTGAGGACAAAGTCAATGTTCTTCAAACAATCTTGTTATATCCATCTATATATTCACACTTAATTTTTTACGTTGTATCAATTGAAACTAAGCAAGAACTCTTCCCTTCGCATAGATATTTTGTGCATGAAATAAAAATCAATCACAAGTGCACAGTATCATGTAGCTAATAACTCTCTTTTTTTTTGTCAACATGTAGCTAATAACTCGAACTTAGAAGATGTAACACTTAATTTTAATCAAATTAACCAATATGGGAGAACAATTAGATCATGACTAATTAGATTAAATTGATGGTCCTAACACATTTATTAAATTCATAATGGTTCTAATCACATTAAACCAAAAAAAAGGCAAAAGTAATCTGGAATTTCAGCTTAGGATTGGGAGAAGAGGACCTAAGGGAAGTTGATCGTGTTACGATGAAAGATTCTCTACCTTTTTACCACATATTAGAAGGGAGTCTATTCTGAATTTTGACATGATAAATCAAAAGTAGAATCTTTAGGACACGTTTGGCAGCAAACCAAGAAATGTTTTTGGGGTTCTTTCGCTATCAAAATGCCAAAAAGGCAAAAAAGCGTTTGGTAAAGTGGATTTTTCTTTCATTTATAGGAAACGATCCAAAATGGCTTTTAAGATTGTCATTGCTCCCAAGGTCCTTGTTTACTTGCTTCTCATTGTTCACCTATTTTCATCAGTTAAATCAGGTGATCTCTCTCTTTCTCTCTCTCTCTCTTTTGGTTATGAAGCAGGGTGACTGAGTAGTGTTAATTTGATTGTGCAGGAAGGGAAGTGGAGGAAATCGGTGGAGAAGCAGGAAATGATTGTCAGTTATGTAATTTGCCTCTTCAAGAATGTTTCCTCATATGCCACCAAAGGAGTCTACGCACTGGTCGTAAATGCGGTGTTGAGAGAAGTCTTCAAGTTAAATGTTGTTGCGAGTAAATTAAGGAAAGTAGAAGATGTATGACTTGGTATATTAATCTACCGTGAATAAATAATTCAATAAAAGGGCTCTGTGGCCTTCATCTTTAGCATTTCTTGAACTTGCTTTCATGCATGGACTGGACAAGTTTCATTTGGAAGTTGGAATCCTATATTCTCAAATCGTTGGACTTTCATTTAAGTGGATTTTTCTTTCATTTACAGAGAAATCAATCAAGAACTTTCAATCAAGAACTTCGACTTGTTTATCAAAAAACGAGGAACAGAACTGGTGATCGATACATTGATACCTGCAGGATCTTAAGCTTGGTTGCTGCAGAAAATGAGTTCGATCTGGGTGAAAATGACGAAGAAATGACACTGCCTCCTGGTTTTGCTTTTCCCGTCAGTTGATAGGCTTTTCATATATTCAATTATTATTAATATTATTTTCAAATACCTAGGGATTGACAAGTAAAAAACGAGATTTAAGGGTACTTGAATTAATTGATGTAGGTTCTACCAAAACAAAAGGAAAAATTGATGTAGGGACAATCACATATTTCACCACATGCAATTCTAACATCCATGCAAATGGGGACCTAAAAAGGTAAAACGGTACAAGCTGCCTTCTTCTTCATTTCCTTGAGGGGTGGAGCTCTTATATATAATTTAAATAGAAGATAGTGCTTCCCCACTCCCCCTAATAGGATTCAAACTCTCGTGATCTTCTACTTAGAAATGTTAGTCTCTGTTGTTAGGTTTGAACATGTGTATAGAGAAGCTAATAATGCTGCTATCCTCATTTTCCTACGATATTGTATGATGATCTTTAGCTTTTTTTGATTTCCTCTAATTTCTTAAATTTTCATTTGAGATTTATTATCATATTTGTTTTTCTTCTACTTCTTACTTCACCTTGAGAGAAAATACAAAAAAGAATTTGTGTGACAAATTACAAATGATTTGAGTAGTGATTTGTTATAAACAAAGATCATGCTAACAATGTTCGTTGGATTCATGCTAACAATGTTCGTTGGATTCATGTATCTATTATCATGAAAAATACATCAATGGAGAGAGAAGTGTGTGTTTAATTACTACTTGGCAAAACTTTGACTTAAATTTTACCAAAAAAAAGAAAAAGAAAGAAAACAACACTTGATTTATATGATTTTATCTAATTTTTAAAATATCCCAATGCTAATCTAATTATTTTAAAAAAACTAACATTTTCACCCTAGAATCATGAGTAATGTGCTCTATATGCCAAGAAGGTGGAAGATGCTGCTATTTCATCAATTGAACAATGTTAAAATTATCCCCTTCCTGAATAACCTTCGAATGCTGAGGGAAGACAGAGAGTAAGAAAGCTTGTCAAAGTTGTTTATTTAAAGAACAATCTCCATCTCTTCCTTGCCATCAATAGTCAACAGTAGTCATCCCAACTAGATAGGTCCCCAGGGAGGTTAAACTACAAGCAAGCAAAAGCAAACATGGAAGGCGAATGATGTGTTTTTAGTTCAGACTTTGTTTCTGGGGATTGATCCAGTGACTAGAATTTAACAAGTGAACTAAAATTGTCTTCTCTCTTTCATGACATCTTCAATTCTAAGTGTCTTTTGTCAATTTGGTATTTCCTTTCTCAATTAGTTTCTCTCACTCTCTTAGGTGCCTCTTTCATTCATTAGATCGCTCAACCTGATCCCAACCAGGGATGTTCTTGAACTTACTATATTTTCTTGTGTAAAATACTCTCTTGACCAAGAACCTAGGCATACATTTAGCCTCTGTAAACATATAATGAAATGAGATGCAGGTTCAGGTTTCTGAATCATACATCATGATTCTATGATTCTCTATATTGATTATAAAGCATTCATGAACTGAAAGGAAAGAAATACGAAAGGGTTGATTAATGGTACTAAGATAGGATTTGACTTGTTTCTGGTTTAAGATATGAAGGGTCAGCATATGTCTTCAAAGAATTATTTTCAGAGTAATATTAGGTTCACTTACTGTGAAACATCGTGCAATTAGATTAGTGGCTATCAAGATGAAGTATTGATGGCTAACTAATGCCAAACAGTCAGTCCCCTCTCCCTTCCCTCCAAAAGAAAACCAAAAAAATCGATAAGCTTCCAAATGGGCTAGAAGATAAAGCCCAGGATGAACAATAGTATAAAACAGTATAAAAAACTGAAGAAATATTGAAATGATAATAACGAAATAATAATTGATAAGCTTTCAAATGGGGTGGAAGATGAAACCCAGGATGAACATGGAATACTCACCTGCATCATTTTCATGCCGTTCCATGACTAGGCGTCAAGATAGTGACAGTTCGAACCTTGAATGCTACTTGCAGCTTTCTACTCTCTAAAACAGAATTTCAGTCTGAGCATCATTTGAAAGAAAAGCACAAGAATAATAAATGAGAGGTATATATCATAGCTAGGCAAGTTTTTCATCATCTAGAGGCCAGAGCGTCAAGAAAACTTAGAAGAGAAAGAGATAGATGGATCCATACCTGAAAATCTTACTAGAACTAAATTTACTTCATTTCTATTGAACTAAATAGGATTGAATCGGAAATCACAGTAATGTGATGCTGATGAGAATGAATATTATAAATCTAAGACAGACGGATTAATGAAGCTATAAATCTTGCTAAGACAAATTCATTTCTATTGAATGAAATAGGAATTGAATCAGAAATCAAAGAAATGCGATGCTGATGAGAATGAATATTCTGAGTAAATCTTACTGTAAAGCAAGACAAAGATTCATGAAACTAATTCAATTCTATTGAACTAAATAGTAATTGAATCCAAGAATCAAAGAAACGCGATATTAATGATAATGAATATCCCAAGTAAATCTTACTGTAAATCAAGGCAGACGGATTCATTAAACTATAAATCTTGTTGGTGCTAATTCGTTTCTATTGAACTAAATAGTAATTGAATCTAAGAATCAGATAAACGAAATATTGATGATAATGAATATCCCGAGTAAACTCCATTCACAAACTTACCAAATATTTCGGGAGACAAAGAAATCAATGATCCAAAACACTGAGGCCAGCAACTTTCAATCAAGAACTTCGACTTGTTTATCAAAAATGAGGAACAAATGATTCACTGATACCTGCGGGATCTTGAGCTTGTTTGCTGCAGAAAACGAGTTCGATCTTGGCGAAAATGAAGAAGAAATGACACTGCCTCCTGGTTTTGCTTTTACCGTGAGTTGTTTCAGTTATTTCAGTTGATAGGCTTTTCATATAACCAATTATTATTATATTTTTTTTCTTTTTGGTTAAAAGTTTACGTATTCCAGTCAAAGTGCATTTAAGATGACATCGTAGCCGTTTATATTTCCCGCACTCATGACTTTACACATTTACCCTTCTCTTTTCCGTAATAAAATGTTACCCTTTTTGTTGTTTTACCCTTTTACCCTCCATAGAGGGATTGGGTTTGGTGTCACCGTATCAGTACGGTATAGGCAAATACCTAGGGATTGACAAGTAAATAACGTTTTTACCAACAAAAAAAAAAAAAGACAAGTAAATAACGAGATTTAAGGGTACTTGAGGTAATTGATGTAGGTTCTACCTAAACAAAAGGAAAAATTGATGTAGGGCACAGAATCCTTCTTGCACTACACTGTTGGATATTTTATTTACTTTTAATTGTCAAATATTTCACCACAATTACAATCACATATTTCACCACAATTATAACATCCATGCAAACGGGGACCAAAAAGGATAAAACAATACAAGCTGCCTTCTTCATCCTTCCCTTGAGGGGTGGAGCTGTACTATATAATTTAAATACAAGATAGTGCTTTGCCTCTCTTCCTAAGAGCATACAAATTCTTGATCTTCTATTTGGAAATATTAGTCTTTTGCTATTCGAGCAACCCTCGAAGTAACAATACAAGTTTTTTACTATCATATGAGAACTCGTATCCTCTCCATCCAAGCCCTCTTGTCCATCGGTTTGTTTGATCGTTGAATCGGTGACATGTGAAACAAAAACAATCAATTTAGAAGAGGAATCACACATTTGAAAATGAATTGATTTATTGTCAACCATTTCTAGAAGGATTATTTCCATTTCAACCTTTGCATCCAACGAATGGACGGACGGACGAGTGGCTTGGAAGTTGGAATTAGGGGTGTAAATGGATAATCGAAATCCGTTTCGAATTCGCATCTATATCCGTTTGGGGATATCCGAATCTGTCCAATTAGCAATAGGATGATGAGACAGTATGCTCATTTCTTACCGGTTATCATCCGTCCGATAAAACTATCTGATTAAGTTACTTATTTGAATTTGTTTTCTTATTTTTATAGACCTTTTACTTGAGATATGTGACTATTTTTGTAGATTCTTTACTAAAATAACTACCAAAGTTATTAAATACTTAAATTTCAAACCTAACCCTCACAAATACAATGGTAAAGATGTCAACAGGATAATCGAAAACTTTTAGGGCCTGTTTGGTTACATGAGTCTGGAGATTTCAAATATCTAGAGATTTCAAATCTATGGAGTTATAATTTATAAAGTTAGATGTTTGGTTGTGGAATGAAATCTGTTGATTCATCCTAAAAAACTATTTGATCGACGTGATTTTTTTGAATGTGCAAATGTATAGCTTTTTTGAAATCTCTGGATTTCACCCCTTACCCATAAATCTACAGATTCACGTTTTTAGTGTAAAAAGGTGAATCTCTAGATTTCATGAATCTAGAGATTTTTACAACCAAACGGGTATAATTCTCAGATTCATGAATCCAGAGATTTGAAATCTCTGGATTCATGTAACCAAACAGGCCCTTATTCAATATATATACATACTCATTTAGAAGAATCTAATTGAGAAAATAATTATCCGATTAGCATCCAAATCTGATTGAATCCGTCTAAAAACCAATAGGATATTATCCGAATATAATAGGATGCAGATATTACCACTCTCCGATCCAAATCTGATCTGTTTACACCCCTACTTCATAAGGGTGTCAATTTGGTTAAAAAACCGTTAAACCGTACCGTACCGAACCGTTTAAACCTTACCGTACCGTACCGTTTCCAAATTCGGTACGGTTTTTACCGTTACCGAATTTGGTAACTCGGTACGGTACGGTTACGGTAAACAGTGTCATACCGTCGGTAAATACCATTTACCGTACCGTTTTACCTATTACCATTTACCGTACCATATACCGTAAAGATATTAACCCTTTTAAAGTTTAAACCCTAAACTTATGTCAGAGAGTCACGCTTCACTTCGAAGAATCAGAGGACAAGAGTCACAAAGATAGAGAACACTGCCAGTGTTGGGAGCATAGAGAGTGGTATTATATAATGCTTGAGGTAAGTAACTAATCAAATGTTATAGATCTAATTAATTATTAACTACCCTTTCTTATTCTGTTTGAAAACGTGGACATGGACTATAGTCAAGTAAACTGAAGTAGACATAGTCAGAAGGGGCAATGGAATAGATAGAAATCTAGTGAATGAATTGGAAGTCTTGAGAGAAGAATTCCCTCTCCCTTGGTTGACAAGCAAAGACAGAAAATAATGGATAGATTTAATGATTGCTCTTTTATGGGTTTTTGTAGATCATGGCAATATTGCTGAGCTCAAGCATTTCAGCAGCTTTAGCAATTGCATATCAGCATATGTGGCTTCTTCTACCATCACATATCTAGACTTTAAAAAAAGCAAGAACTGTTCCCATATAAAAAACCCATTACAAGTGACAAAACAAGAAGAAGAGGGCAACAGAGAAGCAAGACAATACCGTAACAAAACCGCACCGTATACCGAACCGTGCCGTTTTTCCATACCGATTTTATACCGTTTTCATACCGTACCGTTTTTTAAATTACCGTTTTCATACCGTACCGTATAAATATGGTACGGTACGGTTATGGTTTGAGGTTTTCAAATTCAATACCATACCGTACCGAATTACCGTTACCGTACCGAATCGACACCCTTACCTACTTGGAATGACTTTGATATGCTAATGCGCTGCAATCTCTCATACCTTCTTTACGGCCGTCCGTTCAATGACTTCTAATCGATCCACTGCAATAGATAAAATTGTCTAAAAAACCAAAAACAAAAACAAAAAACTGATTGCAAGTCAAGATGAATTGATTTTACTTGTACATAATTGTTTTTTAAATTATTTAATTTTAAAATATAATTTTTATCAATTATAATGCATTAGAATATGACAATTTAATTAAAAGAATAACATTTATTTTTTTAAAAATTTCTTATTTTTATTTTAAGGTCAAAGAGAAAATATGTTATATTTTTATCAAGCAATCTCTTTCCCGAATACCTTCAAAAAGTGCTAAGGTTTAGTGAATGAGAGAAAACATTGGCCTAGCCTATGAGGTATCCATTTTGTTTTTAATTTGTAAGTGTTTTGTCTGTTGTTATAAATTAAAATTATAATCAACGTAGGGTTGCTCAATTGGTAAGATCGACATATCTTATTAGTGAAAAAGTCGGGGTTCAACTTTTGCAAATGATATATGTAGAATCCCCATATTATGTATAAAAATATATTTATACCAAAAAAAAAAAAAAAAGTTGATGGCTGAATGACCGTGTAAATTGGTTGGCTGAACGGTCCTAAAAATCTTACCATTAAATTTAGTAGAATTAAATCTATATTTTCCATCATTAATAATTCATATTTAATGGTAGAATTTATTTACTCAGTCCTCCAAGTAATCAGCACCGTGAAGTAGTTTATTAGTAAAGAGCATAGAAGAGAAAAGAAAGAATAGAGGCCAGGTGGGTAGGGTTGGTTTTTCTGCATTTTTGATCACTCGAGAGTTGAAACCCTACGGTTCAAATTGTTTTGTTAATGATGGGCTATTCCAATTGCCTACGGCTATAATGTTTTAGGTCAACATGGGCTGTGGACCTGGTTGATTATGGGCTAAGTCCATTATTTAATTAGGTGTTCTTGCTAGCTTGAGCCCCATGATTGGGCTTTTCATCAGAGATGAGTTGTTAGATTATTAACCTAGGCCCAACCGAGGCCCACTGAACCTGATTGTTTCTGTGCTTTAGGCCCACTTTAGTTCCTAAAATTATGGTTCTTACATGAATAATTAGATTATCAAGGGGATATTTTAAAAAATAGATAAAATCATATAAATCAAGTGTTGTTTTTTTTTTAATTTTTTTTCTTTTTTTTTTGGTAAAATTTAAATCAAAGTTTTGTCAAGTAGTAATTGAACACATACTCTTCTCTTTCCATTAATTCATTTTTCATTTTTTTTTTTTTTGGTAAACAATTCATTTTTCATGATAACAACGAATATTGTTAGCATGATATTTGTTTATAACAATTCACTACTCAAATCATTTGTTATTTGTCACACAAATTCTTTTTTGTATTTTCTCTCAAGGTGAAGTAAGAACTAGAAAAAATACATATGATAATAAATTTCAAATGAAAATTTAAGAAATTAGAGGAAACCAAAATAGAATACCATCATTAGTGCTACAAATTAAAAATCAATATTCTATTCGATTATTTGGATTATTTGGTAGGTGATGAGTTACCAAAAAGAAATACAGAATTATGATTTTTCCTACCATGTCAATATGTTATTCACCAATGGGACAGAATGACTAAATGACATGAATTTCTTATATTTTGTTATGATTTTCCATACTATGTAATCACACATATTTGAATGAGTGTAAATCATTTCTTTTTGCATCCGAAAAAGGGTTTGAGGGGGAGCATCTACATATAAAAAGGGTTTGTTAATGACAAAAATGAGAGAAAGGGGTACATATATTTCATGATGAAAAATCATATATTAACAATCGATGAACTTTGCATATTAATATTCATGTATAAGTTTTTCATCATAAAAAGGGGGAGATTGTTGGAAAAAAAAATCACATCAGCCCTATTAGTTTTAATGATAACAAATCCTTACCATTAATGATTAAATTGATGCTAATAGAGTAGCACATTCCCTAGCACAGCATGCTCTGTCCTTGACAGGCCGGACAGTTTGGCAGTTATTTGAATCTTGGCTTCTTGTAACCAGGATGCTAAGTGTAACCCCTGCTCAGTTTATCAATAAAACTCTGAAATACCAAAAAAAAAAAATGATTAAATTGAGTTGTGCATATTTAGATCAAGCTATATATACTGATTTAAAAATATGTAACCAACAACAACATTGATCAAGACACAAACGAAAACCAAACTTAGATGGATTTTCAAGATCAAGCTCAAGATGAAGATAGGTGGTGAGTTTTTCTTTTTGAAATGGTTACCCACTTTACTTTCAATCATAGTTAGCATTAAAAGAGATGAAAAGAAGATGACAAATAAATACGAGGAAGAACCCTTTTCTGGCCCCCATGTCCCTCCCGTGTGGCGACATGGGATTGCAAAAAGAAAAGAAAGGGATGGAGCTTCTCTCGCTTTGGGCATAGTGGGCGCTCAGTGGGAGGCCCGCACGACAGGCTATTAGCTCAGTGGTAAAGAATTCCGTCGTTGTGCTTAGGTTGTGAGGGATTTCAACCACATGGATTATTCAATGTGCTCATTAGCATTTGACTTTGGGATGTGGATCATTCAAGGCACATTAGCATGGTGTACTCCTCCTATTCAAACTGGGCAATAATGTACTTGTATTGATTATGTCTATAATTCAAAGTTTGTGCAGAAGAAATAATTACATTTAGCTAGTAGGGGGAGTTGACAAAAGATACAAAACACCACCAAGGAAAGTAAATATAAAACTACTTAAAGATAAGATGAAGGAATGAATGAAAAAAGAAAGTGTAGAGGAAAATAAGGTACTAGGGATTTTCTCAACAACCTAAGTCTTATTTGCAAAGGGAGACAAATGTTTTCGATAAATTAAAAAAATATATGTAAATTGACAAATTCAGGTTCAAGTAAGGCCAACGGGCACTTTTGCTTGGCCCTCTTGAAACAAGCTATGAAGTCATCAACTTTCTCGCCTGTGATTTGGTGCATTTCGGTCAGGTCAGTGATCGATACTTCGGGCGCAAAAAAGAAAAACTTACAAAAAAAAAGAAAAAGGGATGTTATAAATAATAATTATTTGTGAATATCCATCAATCCTACAGAGATAATACCAAAATATGTAACTTCCAAATGAAGATCTCAGTCACTTTAGTGCAATCTTAGTGATCCACATTCCCATATTAACTGAAAATCACAACAATCTATCATTTCCTATCAATAGTATCTTATTTTGTATATGAACCAAATATTAATTTTCCTTTTAGACTTGATATTTCTAGATCAGAGAAAATGTCAATTTTACTATAAATATGTAATGCACACAATTCAATGAAATTAGTTTGATTCATCTTGTCTCAATTTTCTTTATTATCTTTAATATATTTTTTCTATTTTATAATAGAGGAGAGATTGAATGGATTTTAGCAGGGTTGCTAAGTTTAGAATGCCAAATTCCATAAATACCTCTTCTAATACTATTTAACTTAAACCCTACCCCCCAATTTTTGCTTCAAAAATAGATAATTGTTGCTTAAAAAGTGTTTCTTGAAGCAAATACTTTCATGAATTTCAATCTATGTTGCAAAAATCATATAAAACATATCAAATGATTTTCAGTTTATTTTTCTAATTCTCAAAGCAATAAACACTAAAAATTGTTTTCAATGAGTTGTCAAAAGAGTCCTTAGTATATAATGAGCATCATAGATTCTTTTATTTATTTATTCTTGGGTAAATATCACTTACCTCCCCTCTTAGCTAGACAAATAGCACTTACACCCCCTCTTAGTTGGATAATATCACTTACTTCATTTCTTACCTAGCAAACATATCAAATACCTCCCCTCTGTTAATTTTTTAGTTAAATATTTTTCTAAAACCCCAAACTACCCTAGGCTGAAAATGTACTTTTAGTATAAACCCTAAATTACCCGCAGCTGATTTTATTTTTATGACCCAAAACACCTTAATTAAATTTGATTCTTTAATTTAAACATATAAAAAAAAGTGGAGAATCTACACTTCATCTTCTTCAACCTTTGTTCTTCCTCAATCTCTTCGTGTGCAATTATTTGGTTTCAACTTTCAAGTACCTCTCTATCGATGAGATTTCTCAGTCTATGTAAGTTTTGCAACTATTTTTTTTTAGTTATTATTTTGGTTCTGCTAAATTTTTTCCCCCCTTCTTTGAATTCTTCAACTTTTTAGGATTATGTATCAAGATTCTAATATTTAGGTTTTTTTTTGAAATTATTGCATTGGGATTGGAAGTTCAATAAGGGATTCAAACACAATAAATTTTACATTGAGAACTATCATCTGTTCCTGGGTTGCCTACGTTGAGAATGATCATATCCTCTCCTGTATTTGATTTATCTGGTTTGTTTGAAGAGAGGGGTGAGGAAACAAAGTTTCTTTCGGGTGCATCAGTTTAAAAAATCATATCAAAATTGGAGGAGATTGCAAGCTTCTTTGTAAGGAAGAAGGATTTTCATGTAAACTTGGAACGATTTTGTGAGTCTGTGACCTCTCTTCCCTACTTTGCTTTTGGTAACATTACAGGAGACCGTGACTTTTCTTTCTCTTCCTCAACCGTCCACCTAGAATGAGAAGAAACAAAATATAGATACCCTTTGTCAGCCCAATCACTCAACTACATTCAACTTCTCTCTCTGTCTGAGAATGTCAATTTTTAGGCAGTCTCAGTATGTTATCCCTTTTTTTCCTTCTAAATTCAAGCCAAACATTATGTCATACTAAAGGAGTAAGGCCAACGAAGTGGGCATGGAAGCATTTATCGCCCAATATAACTAATACCCAATTTGGAGCACAGCAATTCATGAAGTGGGTCACGTTTGTTGGAAATCTCAGGCACTCCCTTCTTCTCTATAGCAAAGAACAAAAATCTCTCTTCTTATACTCTAATTGTACCTAAGAACCTTACTGGAGATTTTACAACAATTCAAACTGCAATTAACTCACTCCCCATCATTAATCTTGTGAGAGTTGTTTTCAAGGTCAATGCAGGGATACAAAAGTGAGTATCTTCAATTCTTTTTCATTTTCTTTTATTTGCAATTGAATTCTTCCTCATTCATTCTCAGTATGCTTATAATGCATTGGAGTTCACCCTAACAAGCAAAATTATTACTTATTCCTCTGTTTAAAGCCTTGGGAATTGGGTTTCCTATAGTTTCAGTTTGTTTTGTGTTTGGGTTAAAACAGAGGTATGTGTGGTGGCATTGCGGATTTTGTTAGGGGTATGGAGGTTCACATTCATGTTATCAGATTTGGGTATGGAGCAGATGTTGCTGTAACTAATGCTTTGATTACCATGTGTGCTAAGTGTGGGGATGTTCGTAATGCAAGGTTATTGTTTGATAGAATGCCCAGAGGGATCAAATCTCTCTTGAAATCTTATGATATCAGCATATGTTGAGAATAATGAGTGTTCGGAAGGCGTGAACTTGTTTTTTATGATGAGAGATCTTTCTTTGTTAGGTTTCTTTGTTAGGTTTCAAAATTAGCTTTTGCATTTCTTTTATTTAATTATTTTGTTAGTGTGTGGGACCCATGAGATAAGGGTGGTAATGAGGCACCATGAGTAAAGGAGGCCCTTCATGACCTTGGTTATGAGGCTCTTCATGACATTGGTCATGGGTCTTAATGGTCTTGATCATGGTGGTGTGGTGGGGTTACTTAAAGGTTGGAATTTACTTCAATTCTAACTCTTGACCATCAATTCTCATTTCAACTTCATGACCATTACCATGAGTGGGGTTGAGGTTATTGAATGGATTAAATCCAATTCATTGCCTTAAGAATCCTAAGGGGTGTAAGGTGAGGTTTGGGCCTATATAAACCCAACTTTTCCTTGCATGTGGTGTGCTAGAGAGACACTCCTCACTCTCACATTATTTTGTGTTACAAAGTTAATTTCTTTCTTGAGTTGTCTAAGTGTTGTGCTCTAGCTTTTAGCTCATTGAAGGGACTAGAAGAACTACTCTATCTTCTAGTTGGAGGTTGCTTTATCTTGGAGGTGGTGGTGCGAAGAACCCTTGGTAGTAGGGTGTATCAATTACAGCACTCAAGGTGTGACTCAACCTTATTGATCGGTGGTTTGTTCGGATGCAACATCAAACTCTCGGATTGGCTAAGGATCTTCATCTTTCAATTGTGTTGCAATTTCATTCTTTATGTTTGAAGAATTTGTAATACAATTACCCCAACATTCTTAGATTAAGATTTGGTAACCATGACCAGTATACTTTTGTGAGATTCTCAATAATGTGAGGTTAGTGAACATGATTAAGAGAGCCTCTTTCTTGTTGATGATGGGCTATTCCGTAATAGCCCATCATCAACAAGAAAGAGGCTCTCTCTCCCATGTTCTAGGTCAACATGGGCTGTGGAGCCTGATTGATGATTATGGACTAAGGTCCACTAATTAATTAGGTATTGTAGCTTGAGCCCCCACAATAGGCTTTTCATGAAAGATGGGTTGGTAGATTATTAACAAAGGCCCAACCTAGGCCCAATGCTGCTGAACCTAATTGTTTATGCACATTAGGTTTAGGCCCACACAGTTTTGGTTCCTAAATTAAATCCATATCATGAAAACAAAATATAACTCTTATATAAACAATTAGATGTGGAGGTAGTAAGTTAAGGAGGTCATGGGTTCGAACCTCTCCCTTACCATATCTTCTCTTTCCCTTTACCTCCGGGCTTTTGGGCCCAATCATTATAATTGGTTGACAATGACCTCCCAAAACAAAAAACAAAGATTGTCATATTTTAAAAATAGAGATTGAAGGAGTAATGAAAATTATGAAAACATATTTTTCTCTCCATTAATGCATTTTCATGATAATAAACACATGAATCTAACAAATATTGTTAACATGATGTTTGTTTATAACAACTCATTACTGGAAATATTCGTTATTTAAATCACAAATTCATTTTTGTATTTTCTCTCGATGAATTAAGAAAAGAGAAAATGAATATGACAATGAGGCTCAAATGAAAATTTGAGAAATTGGAGAAAACAAAAAAAAAAAACTGAAGGATCGACTAGATATTGTTGAAAAAAATTGACGATAGAAACATGAAGGACATGAATGAGATAACCAAAATGATTAACGATGGTGAAGAGACGTCTCCAATAGAGTTAAGGCTTAAGACTAAACAATAGCGGTACAGAAGTAAATGTTCTATCAAATTATAGGGTGATGATGAGCCATCAAAAATATAATTAGAAAACCATCACCTTGGGACAAAATACCGAAATAATAGATTGAAGACCTAAAACCAAACCAGGAATGATTGATGTTAGTGAAGTATCCTAAGATTAATGAGAGAATAAACAACTTGTTTTAAAACAAAATTGGAGTTTTTTTGCTTGTGAGTAGTTGCAATGAAATGTGTTATGATAAAAAATAAAAAAATAAAAAAAGAGATGTTCAAATTAATAGAAATCATTTCTTTTTGTAATCCATATTTTTATACTGATAATTTTTTTAACTATGATTTGTATAAGGTGGAGCATAGAATTTTTTTAAATATGATTTGTAAGGAGCATGATAGGCAGATTAGGAGTTTCTAGATATAAAGAGAGTTTGTTGATGACAAAGGGTTCGACTCTTCGCCGAGAGTTTCTAGATATAAAGAGAGTTTGTTGATGACAAAGGGTTTGACTCTTCGCCAAGGATCTCCTAGAGAATGCCCAGTGATCAGAGAAACTACCACCTTTAATATTCTAATCTAAAGGCTAAAATTAAAACTTCAATTTTTATCCTACTTTAAACCCAAATAACCAGTAAAAACCAGACTAGTTCAAACCCGTTATGCATTCTAATCTTTATTGTTTTTCAAAAACACTTGCAAGGATTGTCTTGCTCATTGCAACAATAGCAAGAGCTGAAATTTCCACATAAAGGATGAATTCTTCATCATTTTAGGGCTTCGTTTTCCTCATTACCTCTCAGTATGTTAACCTCGTAATGGGACAATGAGTTTGAGAGAAATATTATAAACTTTCTTTGAGATTTAGGGAAAAAAAGGCATAACAACATAAGGTTTTTACCAAAATCGTAAGATAAGCGTCTTCCACACGGTGGAATATGGAAATTCACTAGACATTCCCTAGGAGATGTTTTCTTTAGAGAGGAGCCAGACCCAACGACAAAAGAGGGAGATAGAGGTATATAAATATCATGATTAAAAATCATTTACTATATAAACTTTACTAATTATTATCCATGTATAAGCTTTTCATCATTTATGTATTTGTCATCATCATTTTTTTTAAAATTTAATTACAATTCTTTGATGTGACTTATAAATGGATTTCAACCATTTGATGTGATGTTGAGACACATGTTATACATCTACAAGGAAATGGACTGGATAAATTTTCGACTTTGATTGGGTATGAGAATCTGAATATGTCAGTCACTGTAAATTCTGAATTTGTGTGGTACGTGCTCTTCCATCGTTTAATCCTTTTCAAGTCTATAGTGATCTTCAAATTGTTAGTGAAGAGCATAGAAAAGAGAGAATAGTTTTTGTGCATTTTCTGGAGTTGAAACCCTAGAGTTCAAATTGTTTTGTTAATGATGGGCTATTCCAATTGCCTACGGCTACAATGTTTTAGGTCAACATGGGCTTTGAACATGATTGATTATGGGCTAAGGTCCATTAATTAATTGGGTATTGTAGCTTGAGCCCCATGATAGGCTTTTCATCTGAGATGGGTTGTTAGATTATTAAATAAGGTCCAACTGAGGCCCAATACTGAACCTGATTGTTTCTGTGCTTTAGGCCCACATAGTTTTGGTTCCTAAAATTATGGTTCTTATATGAATAATTAGATTATCATGAGGATATTTTTTTAAATAGATAAAATCATATAAATCAAGTGTTGTCTTTTTTTTTTTTTTCGGTATATAAATCAAAGTGTTGTCAAGTAATAATTAAACACATACTTCTCTCTCTCCATTAATGCCTTTTTTATGATAATAGTTACATGAATCCAACTAACATTGTTTGCATGATTTTTGCTTATAACAACTCATTACTCAAATCATTCATTATTTGTCACACAATTTGTTTTTCTTTTCTTTTTTTTTTTTTTTTTTGGTATTTTCTCTCACGGTAAAGTAAGAACTAGAAGAAAAATAAATATGACGATAAATCTCAAATGAAAATTTAAGAAATTAGAGGAAACCAAAAAAATTAAAGATCACTGTTGAAAGAAAATGAGGATGGAAACATGAAGACTATGAAATAGATGAATGAAAGGATTAATGATGTTGGAGAGATATCATCACTAGTGGTACAAAAAATTAATGTTCTATCAGATTATTTTGTGGGTGACAAGCCATCAAAAAGGGTTATAGCATTGATACTTTTTTTATCATGTCATTATAGCCATTCACCACTAGGGGAAAATTGTGTTTTTTTTTTGTTTGTGAAGATAAATGATAATAATTTCTTATATTTTGTGTTATTTTTTTCCATAATACTATGTAATCACATATTTGAATTAGTGAAAAACATTTCCTTTTGCATCCAAAATGTCATACTTACATTCCCCCCCTTTTTTTAATGCCTTGTATAATGGGAACATGATATGTTGTAGGGAAACTCTCTTTTGAGAGAGCTTCTAGATATAAAAAAAGTTTGTTGATGAGAAAAGGGAGAGAGATATGTGTACATAAATTTCATGATGAAAAATCACATAATAATGATTGATGAACTTTGCATATTAAATATTCAAATATAAGTCTTTCATTATAAAAAGAGGAAAATTGTTGGAAAAATGTTACATCAGCCCTGTTAGTTTTAATGGTAACAAACCTTAACTATTAATTTGTGTATATTTAGATCAAACTACATATACCGATTGAAAAATATGGACCCAGCAAAATTGAATAAAATATCAATGAAGACCAAACTTAGGTGGATTTTCAAGATTTAAGTTAAGACATAATGAAGAACTAAATACTTAACAAGGATCAAGCTCAAGATGAAGATAGGTGGTGGGTTTTTCTTTTTGAAATGGATACCCACTTTAATTTCAATCGTAGTTAGCATTAAAAGAGATGAAAAGAAGATGACAAATAAATACAGGGAAGAACCCTTTTCCGGTCCCCATGTCCCTCCCATGTGGTGGGATTGCAAAAAGGAAAGAAAGGGATGGAGTTTCTCTCGCTTTTAGTGGGCCCTCAATGGGAGGTCCACACGACAGGCTATTAACCCAGTGATAAAGAATTCCGTCGTTGTGCCTAGGTTGTGAGAGCTCTCAACCACATGGATTATTCAATGTACTCATTAGCTAGCGCTTGACTCAGGGATGTGGATCATCCAAGGCACATTAACATGGTGTACTCCTCCTATTCAAATTGGGCAAGAATGTACTTGTATTGACTGTGTTTGTAATTCAAAGTTTGTGTAGAATAAATAATTAGATTTAGCTAGTAGGGGGAGTTGACAAAAGATACAGAACACCACGAAGGAAAGTACATATAAAACTACTTAAAGATAAGAATGAAAGAATGAAAGAATGAATGAAAAAAGAAAGAATAGAAGAAAAGAAGATAGAGGGATTTTCTCAACAACCTAAGTCTTATTCGCAAAGGGAGATAAATGTTTTTGATAAATAAATAAAAATAAAAAAGCTTGACGAATTCAAGTTACAGCAAGACCAACGGACACCTGTGCCTAGCCCTATTGAAACGAGCTATGAAGTCTTCGACCTTCTCGCCTACAATCTGATACATTCCAGACAAGTCAATGATTGATACTTTAGGTGCTAAGAAAGAAAAAAAACTAACCAAGAAAGAAGGGGATGTTATAAATAATATTTATTTGTGAATATCTATCAATCCTAAAGAAACAATACCAAAATATGTAATTTCTAAATGAATATCTCAGCCACCTTAGTGTGCAATATTGATGATCCACATTCTCATATTAACTGAAAATCACAACAATCTATCTTTTCTTATCAAGAGCATCTTAATTTGTGTAAGAATCAAATATTAAGTTTCCTTTTAGACTTGATATTTCTATATCAGAGAAAATGTCACTTCTACTATAAATAAATAATGTACACAATTCAATGAAATTAGTTTGATTCATCTTGTCTTAATTTTTTTTATTGTCTTTAATATATTTTCTCTATTTTATAATAGATGAGAAGTTGAATGAATTTTAGCAAAGTTGTTATGTTTAGAATGCCAAATTTCATAAATACCTCTTCTAATACTATTTAACTTAAACCCAACCGCCCCCAATTTTTGCTTCAAAAATTGTTGCGTAAAAAGTGTTTTTTGAAGCAAAAAGTTTCATGAATTTCAATTTATATTACAAAAATCATGCAAAACATATCAAATGATTTTCAGTTTATTTTTCTACTTCTCAAAACAAGAAACACTTAAAATTGTTTTTAATGAGTTATCAAACGAGTCCTTAGTATATAATGAGCATCATAGGATTGATAAATTTATTTATTATTTATTGGTTTCAACTTTCAAGATCAGGCTCTTCCGAGCTAGCTGCTACATACCTCAACTAAATTCTAAATGCTCATGGTAGTTTTTATATAAGTTAAATATATGAGACTTTTTCCTTGGCAAAATAGATATTCAAACTCTTGATCTCATATTACGAGACATTGGTCACTTGTAAATTGAGGTTAATCTTTTATGAATACACGTAGAAAAACTTTTCTTGTACATAGCCAACCTAAGCGTCTAATTTTGAGTTGAGAGCATGGCTAATGAACTATACTTCATTCACATCTCTCCCACCACATGTTTAAGAGGAGGATTCACCTCTAACCTTGTCAGTACTTAGAAATGGCTCCTTTATAAATGTATGGTAGGGAAGCATGAGAGGAGCACAATACTCTACCCTTGTGAGTATATGATCTAGACTCTATAATTTTGTACTCTAAAGTAAAAAGTGAATATTAACGTGAATCAAGGCATATACATTACATCTTTCTCCATCTCCTAAATTATTAATGCTGCTGGCCAGGTTTGTAACTGCCCAAATGGTTTACTCTTTGTTGTAGATTTTGCCAAATAATCCATCGTTGAGATTATTTCTTTATAACAATTAGCGATTTTTCATTTTATTGTGTCCAATTAAGAAGGGTTTATGCACCGCCACCATTGCATGATACACCACGGCATGAATTTGTTACACCCTTTTTTGGCATCTTTAGCTCCTCAACCACCTCCAAAACATTCACAAATGCTTCCACTTTTGCTTCAAAGTTTATTCTTACCACTAAATATACACAATATATCTATAAGATTTAAGCTATTTCATTTTTGCTTTTACCAAACGGGTGGTGGAGGATATTCAACACTTTCTTGATCTCGAACCGTCATGGTCGGTCCGACATATTTGTAGGTGGGCTAACTCAATAGCCGATACCCTAGCTAGGAAGGCCCAGTTCGTGGCAAGTCGAACTGTATGGTCTATTTCCGCTCATTGGCTTCTTGAAGCATGTAATCAAGATGTCTTGGCATTTTCTTGCCCTTCTTCTAATTAAATCTCTATTTACCATTTTTTTTTTTTTTGCTTTTACCACTAAATGCATGCAATACCTACAAGATGTAGGCTATTTCATTCTTGAACACTCCACCTACACCAGCATTTCCTAGGTTCCTAACAAATCCCCATCTATGTTTAATTTTACCCACCCTGGTTGAGGACAAAGTCAATGTTCTTCAAACAATCTTGTTATATCCACCTATATACTCACACTTAATCTTCTAAGTTGTATCAATTGAAACTAAGCAATAATTCTTCGCTTCGCATAGATATTTTGTACATGAAATAAAAATCAATTGCAAGTGCATAGTATCATGTAGCTAATAACTCGAACTTAGAAGACGTAACACTTAATTTTAATCAAATTAACCAATATGGGAGTACAATTGGATCATGACTAATTAGATTAAATTGATGGTCCTAACACATTTATTAAATTCATAATGGTTCTAATCACATTAAACAAAAAGAAAGAAAAAGGCAGAAGTAATCTGGAATTTCAGCTTAGGATTGGGAGAAGAGGAGGTAAGGGAAGTTGATCGTGTTACAATGAAAGATTCTCTACCCTTTTACCACATATTAGAAGGGAGTCTATTCTGAATTTTGACATGATAAATCAAAAGTAGAATCTTTAGGACGCTTTTGGCTGCAAACCAAGGAAATGTTTTTGGGGTTCTTTCACTATCAAAATGCCAAAAAGACAAAAAAGCATTTGGTAAAGTAGATTTTTCTTTCATTTATAGGAAACGAACCGGTCTAATTTTAATGTCTGAGAAGGCTTTTTACAAAACAACTCTAACGTGTTTCGTCGTTCTTAAAAACAAATACACTGATAAACGTCATCAACAATTGGGGCAACTGGCAGTTTCCAAATTCATTAGTGAGCAGAGAGACATTAAGCATATTCTTCTTTACCTGCTGGTTCATATGGTTAGCAAGAAATGATCTGACTTTTAATGGGAAATTCTGGACCCCTGAACAAATTGTGAAGAAATCCAAGAAAGCTTACAACGAATTCTGGAATGCACGACTGCCATTAAGCGATGAGGTTCCGGTTGTGGCTAGGAGTTGGATCCCTCCTCCGGTTGCTGCAATCAAAATCAATACCGATTTCTCTGCTTCTGTCTCTGAAAATCTAGCAGGTTTGGGCTTCATCGCAAGAGATAACGTTGGTGCTTGTGTGTATGCGGCCTCTATTCCTTGCTCGGTCTCTTCTATTCTCGCAGGTGAAGCTCTTGCACTACGGGAAGCTCTTTGCTGGTCCTCTCAGGAAGGTCTCAAGAACATCGTGTTTGAATGCGATTCTTTTACCCTTTGCAGAGTCGTGGTAGACCCGTTTCTTCCCCTTGAGTTGGATGCTATTCGTGTGGTAGAGGATGTGAGAAGGTTGCTTTCTCTTGAACCAACTTGGTCGGTTCAATATGTTTCTAGGTGGGCTAACTCTGTAGCCGATTCCCTAGCTAGGAAGGCCCGGTCCATGGCAAGTAGGACTGTCTGGTCTAATTCCGTTCCTTGGCTTCTTGAAGCTTGTAATCAGGATGTCTTGGGTTTTTCTTGCCCTTTTGCTAATTAAAAGTATGTTTACCAAAAAAAAAAAAAAAACAAATACACATCTCAAAATTACACACACAGAGAAACACTCAACCCATATTTTATTCACACACAACTAGTAACTCCTTTCCGCCATCATGTGTGAGTCTCTCTTCTTATAAGTCATGATATTAGTCAATAAAATATAGCTAAAAATCATTCTTAAGAATAAAACTATCAAATATGAATTTGTTTCACAGCCATTCTCAAGTGCTCTCAATACAAATTTTACCAAACACTCAAAATTGTTCTTAGACCAGTGTTCATTGATAAAGAAAATTATTCTCACAAAGAATGCCATTCTTAGAAAATATTGTTACTAAATGCGCACTTAGTAGACTCTCTCCAAATATATATATGGTGAATTCTTTTTGAAGAAAATAAAGATTTGTCCATGAAAGAAAGAAGATTTGGACTCCTCACATCCAACCACATTGCAAATATTCCAACCATTATCCCACAAATAGAATTCCATGTACCAACCATCATCTATCTTGACCACGTGTAAAGAACAACTATGTGGAGTCCGGATCATCTCCCTCGACGGCTATTGATCACAAATTACAGGGGGACCCATATGGTTAGGGTGATGGGATTTTTTTTTTTTTTAATATTTTATTATATTTTACTTGTAAGTCCCACATAATTTGTGGTTGTGAAACCGTCAGGAGAGCACAGAGTGCTCTTTGTCAAGGGAGATGATCTACACTCAACTATGAGTCCCACACCCCCATAATAGTATGCTAACGAAGTGATGTGAAGACATACACGCTTGTGGTGCACAATTCTTCCCTCTCTCTTATATTAAAAGAAAGAACACTAACACCTCTTGAAGTACTTGTCGTCTTGTCTCTTCAATCAAACCCAGAATCACATACTTCCTCGAGCAAATCCAGGATTAAGGGACCAATATCAAGTCCATTTCCATGTCAGAAATGGACGGAAATAGACCATCCATTTCCTTACAGATGGGTGCCATGTGTACCAACATCACATCAAATGGTTAAAATCCACTTATCAGTCACATCAATCAACTGACTAATGTGCTTGATAATTGGATCTTAACCATCTGATGTGATGTTGGAACACATGACACACATCTGCAAGGAAATGGACCTGATAAATTTCCCAGGATTAAAAGAGCCTCTTTCTTGTTTATGAGGGGCTATTCCCACAGCCAACGGCTATGATGTTTTAGGTTAACATGGGTTGTGGAGCCTGATTGATTATGGGCTAAGGTCCACCAATTAATTAGGTTTCTGGCTTGAACCCCACGATAGGCTTTTCATGAGAGATGGGTTGGTAGATTATTAATAAAGGCCCAACCCAGGCCCAATTCTACCGAACCTAATTGTTTATGCGCTTTAGGCCCACATAGTTTTGGTTCCCATAAATTAAGTTCATATCATGAAAATCAGATATAACTTTTATATAAATAATTAGACGCAGAGGCAATAAGGTCATGGGTTTGAACCTCTACCTTTACCACGCCTTATCCTTCTCCTTTTCCCTGCCCCTGGGCTTGTGGGCCCCCCCTATCACTAGAATTGATGGATGATCTCCCACCAAAAAACCAAAGATTATCATGGAAATATTTTAAAAAAATAGATAATTTCATATAAATCAAATGTTGTCAAATAGTAATGAAAATTATGAAACACATACTTCTCTCTCCATCAATGCATTTTTTCATGATAATAAATACATGAATTTGACAAATATTGTTAGCATGATGTTTATTTATAAAAACTCATCACTAGAAATATTTGTTATTCATCTCACAAATTCATTTTTGTATTTTCTCTCGATGAATTAAGAATTAGAAGAGAAAATGAATATGACGCATAAGGCTCAAATGAAAATTTGAGAAATTGGAGAAAACCAAAAAGCTAAAGGATCGACTAGATACTGTTGAAAGAAAATTAATGACAATAGAAGCATTAAGGATATGAAAGATATGACCAAAATGATTAACGATAGTAAAGAGATGTCTACAACAAAGTAAATACCAAATAATTGGTAAATTGGAACAATGTTCTATCAAATTATGGGGGACAAATTGTTATACTTAAAAAAAAAATTAACTATGATTTGTGTAATGCGGAGCATAAAAAATTTTAAATATGATTTGTAAGGAGGAGCATGATATGTTGATGGAAAGTTTCCAGATATAAAGAGGGTTTATTAATGACAAAGGGTTTGGCTCATTTCCAGGGAGAATATTTTCAGAAAGCTAGAGAAATTGCCACTTTTAATATTCTGATCTAAAGACTAAAATTAAAACTTCAATTTTTATCCTACTTTAATCCAAACCAGTAAGAACCGACTAGTTCAAACCTGTTATACATTCTAATCTTGTTTTTCAAAAACACTTGCAAGGGTCGTCTTGCTCATTGCAATGATAGCAAGAGATGAAATTTCCACAGAAAGGATAAATTCTTCCTCATTACCTCTCAATATTTAAAACTCATAATGGGACAAATGGGTTTGAGAGAAATAGTAGAAACTTTCTTTGAGATTTAGGAAAAAGAAGGCAAAACAACATAGGGTTTTTACCAAAACCGTAAGATAAGCGTCTTCCACGTGGCAAAATATGGTAATTCATTGGGCACTCCCTGGGAGATATTCTCCCTAGAGAGGAGCCAAACCCAATAACAAAAGGGAGAGATAGAGGCATATATATTTCATGATGAAAAATCATATACTAATTGTTATGGATATTTTATAATAGACCTGTATGGGTCGACCAAAGAAGAACTAGACCAATCAAACCTTGGTCGGACCACGAATAAAACGAAGGTACTTAGCAAGGTATACAATTTGAATCATATCCAACCTCCTTAAAGATAAGGATAAGGATTTGATCAAATAGGGTTACTTTTAGAATCCAGATCGGATTCCACAACTACAATCCAAGTAATATTGTCTTGGCGGATAAGACTCCTCTCCCCAAGAAGCTAGCAACAGAGTTCTATTCGAACTCCATTATTGCATAGTTAAGATAACCTCTCCTAAGATCTATAAATACCCACATATTTATCATTATCAGGTATGCATTCTTAAGTTATTGAATACATTGAGAGATTGAGCTAGCTTCCTTTGTTCATTTGAACTAACTTGTTCGTTAAAGATGAAACTCGACCACACCGGTCGAACACGTTTTTGCAGGTTCGAGCGTTCGACCAGAAGGGACTGAATTTTGCATCAACACTAATGATCGATAAACTTTGCTAATTAATATTCATATGTAAGTTTTTCATCATTAAAAATGAAGATATTGTTAAGAAAATACCACATCAGCATTGCCACATAGTTCTATTAGTTTTAATGACAACAAACACAAATTACTAATAATCAAATTGACTTGTGCATGTCTAGCTCGAGTCAAGTATATTAATTGAAAAATATGGAACTAAGGGCAAGATTGATCAAGACACTAATGAAGATAACTCAAATGGAATTCCAAGTCCCAAGCAAGGTACGAATTATGACTGAACATGAAGACTTGAAGTTTTATGATAAAATTAAGAACTGAAAACTCAAGAAGGATCAAGCTTAAGATAAAGAGAGGTAGTACGGTTTTCTTTCTGAAACAACTACGGCTACCCACTTTAATTTCAATTACAATTATTAAATAGCATTAAGAGAGAAAAGATGATGACAAAGAAACACAACGAATTAAGAAGGTGAGACTTTGAGAATGTACTTGTATTGACTTTGTGTGTAATTGAGAGTTTGTGTGGAAGGAATAATTAGATTTAGCTAGTAGACGAAGATGACGAAGATGACGAAGAATAAAAACACCCCAAAAGATACAGGGATTTTCTCAACAACCTAGTTCTTATTGGTAAAGGCCAAAGGGAGACAATCAGACAAATGCTTTCAATAAAATTAAAAAAATTAAAAAAAAAATTAGAACTATTAAGGGCCTGTTTGGTTACATGAATCTAGAGATTTCAAATCTCTGGATTCATGAATCTGAGAATTATACCCGTTTGGTTGTAAAAATCTCTAGATTCATGAAATCTACAGATTCACGTTTTTAGTGTAAAAAGGTGAATCTGTAGATTTATGGGTAAGGGGTGAAATCCAGAGATTTCAAAAAAGCTATACAATTGTACATTCACAAAAATCATGTCGATCAAATAAATTTTTAGGATGAATTCACAGATTTCATTCCACAACCAAACACTTAATTTTATAAATTATAACTCCATAGATTTGAAGTCTATAGATTTGAAATCTCGAGATATTTGAAATCTCCAGACTCATGTAACCAAACAGGCCCTAAAACTATTAAAAAAAAAAGGAGACAACAACCACCAAGAAAGAAGGAGATTTTTATTTGCGGTTGCCGCTGTTGGCAGCAGCCGACGGCCCAGATATTGCCACGTATGCAAACTTTTTCTTCGAGAAATAAAAGTGGGGAAGTACTACCATACTGCCGAGCTCCAAGACAACCCTCCTTTGGTCTATCTAGTTCAATTATTCTTATCTTATTTAAAGTTTTCTTTTCTTCTTTTCTTGACAACCAAACTCAGCCTAAAAGAAAATAAAATAAGAAGAGAAAATGAAATATCGACTTTCAACCGTTGACTTGTTAATGAAGGAGCATATAAAGAAGAGAAAAAATGTTTGTCAATGCATGATTGGCAGAGTGATAAAATTCATATTTCTCAATGGAGAGGTCATGGGTTCGACCCTTGCGGACAACAAAGCTCCCTTTGAGGATGTAATCGAGGTGCGGGGGACGGGGGGGCGAGGCAGGGGGGGGGGGGCCAAACAGAGGGGGTTGGGGGGGTGGATTGTTTGTGTGTGTGGGGGGGGGGGGGTGTTGGGTGGGGGGGGGGAGAATACTATTTTTATTTTTTTTATTTTTTTATTTTTAAATTTTAAAAATTTAAATTTTAATTTTTTTTTTTTTTTTTTATACAAAAATATACCTGATTGTGTCTACATGCTTTAGGCCCACATAGTTTTGGTTCCTAAAATAAGCTCATATCATCAAACCTATAATTGGATTTGCATCACTTTCTTAGCAATTTCTTGTAATAGACTGTTAGAATTATGATACATGGCATTTTATTATTCAATGGTCACAATTAGACGGTTATGGAGATTTGCCAAAATATGACATTTGAATAAAACACTCACCATTTTCACTCATTTATTTGGCTCAAGTCTCAAAAGTGCCAGATGTCGGTGAAGATTTCTTTTTGCTATAAAATGAGGAAAGGTCCATAATTTTCAAAGAGCAATTGCTCCAAACACCCCAAACAACAGCTCAAGACCATTTCTTTGAAAAGTAAAGATACCCTAAAGCTGGGTTTTCATTGGACACGTTAGTTTAATTTGTTACTAAATGCCATAATCAGTATTTATTTTTCCAAACCCTAAAACTTTTCTTTGAATTATGAGATTACCTAAATATCCTTATTAAAAACAGAAGAATGGTGGAGGTTACAATGAGAAGGAAATCATGAATTTTTTTTGATACAAAGATGGGACCAAACCCTAACAAATGAAAAACTAAAACGAAATAGCAACCAAATTTTTCTTAGGATCTCATTCAGATCTTGAAGGGATCCTCATATTGAACACCATAGAAATTCCTTGAGGAAGACACACTTTCAACCTCCAATTGGCAGTTTTATTCGCCTCTCAACACACGTGGTTGAAATGTATGTTCTCAAAGGGTCTAGACACAGCTTGAATCTCCTCTACCAGCTTCATCGCTCGGCCTTAACGGTGAGAGTTCCCTTCAACCAACATCACCGCCTTGGATGAATCAAACTCTGCCACCAGTGGTAACCAACCCTCCGCGGCCATGTCCTCCACCCCAATTTTGATAGCCAAAAGTTATTGGAGAATAAATTTAACAATGAAGAACTAATGAGGTCTTTTCATCCCATTATATTTAATAGTATAGTATAGACTTAGTGTTTAAAGTTCTCTTTTGGCAAAAGTAATTCACTCGTTTTCAAGATATAGTAGGAGAGAACCTAAAGAATGAATGGTTTTGATTTCCTTTGATTCTGATATCCACTGAAAATATATAGGAGAAAAGATAGAACTTCAAGGAGAAACTATCGAAGGATTACTTAGTCAATAATTGAGTGAGTAGGAAGAACATGGCCCTCGTATGGAACACATAATTACTAATATATATATATATATATATATATATATATATGTGGCCGAGTGAGTGTGAAGGTCATGGGTTCAATTTCTTCCGGTAGCGTATGTAATATCCCTATCCCTATATATAAAAAACGCTCTTGGAGAAAAGACAGAACTTCAAGGAGAAACTATCGAAGGATTTTTTTGTGATCTCCTTTCTCAACATAATGAATGAAGCCATACATCTAACTTCTTCAGTATATGTTGTAAATTTAGTACATTTTATATTGTGTGTTTGTGTTTTTTTCATATTTACATTAGTTTATACGAATTTTTCAAACGATTGACATCCTCAAATTATAAACTTTAGATAGGTGATTATTTAGTTCCAAGGTTAATTGATCGAATGAAGAAGTCACATGTTGGACTCAGGGTCGATCGTATTGAACACATAGTTACTTTTGGAGACATATCGATATATATATGGTGAGTCGACGTATTGAACTTGGTGTGAATCCAATATTTCTTTGTGGCGCTCACGATCTCTTTTGATTTGTTCAAACGCACAGAGACAGAGAGAGAGATTGTGGGAGAGACGAACTGTATTTCTTATTTTGGTGCCTCATCCTTCCTTATCTCTCTCTCCTACCTGTTGGACTCCTTTCCTTCCAAACCCACCACTTTTATCGACGAGAGATTTTTGCGCTTCTGCTTTTCATTGTTAAATACCTGTCTTCGGCTCCCATTCTACCTTCTTCTCTGCCTTCTCCTTCTTGTTCTTGGTTCTTCCAAGAACAACGCGCTCCTTCTATCTGAAGGTACTCTTCCTCTCTCTTTCTATCTGTATAGGCTTTAATTTTAACCTTGTATCTTTTCTCATTTCCCTTGTTTCAACTGCTGCCTCACACATTTCTTTGTTCTGCATTTGAAAATTATTGGAGGTAAGAAACAAATTTGTTTCTTTTTCTTGGTTATCAAGCTATTCTTTTATGTTGGGCTTTGTTGGTTTGGTATCTAGTTCTGCTTACGATGTTTGTTTTAGATTCCCCCTGTTGCTTTTCTATCCTTTTGGGGAAAATGGGAAACATATTGTTTGATTGAATCTTTTCTTGTGAGTTGCTCCTCTGTTTTACTGTTTTCATCTCTGGGTTCTGATTCTCATTACATACCCCATCATCTCACTGGGTAAAAAGAAATAGTGGTTTCTTTGAGAACCTCACGCAGCTATTATGCATTATGAATCTTCCCTTTTAGAATCGCTAACATATCCCAATATAATTGATATTTTTCTGTTTTCAGGTTTCCATTCAGAATCATTATATAGATCTTGTCTTCGAAAATGTTTGGTTTTAGGAAATCACCCTTGACTAAGGCCACTAAACAAAATTCGGTTGGCCCGGGAACCAACCCTTTTGATTCAGATACTGAATCTGATTTCAAAACCATTAAACCTGCAAGAAGAACTTCTTCTGAACCTGCACTCATAACGCCAAACAAGTCTGATCTTTTTGATGACGATGAGGGAAGAGGAAACTATTCTTGTTCTTCTTCTTCTTCATCTTCATATTCTGTTACTCCACAACAAAGAAGCAAGTACAAGAATGACTTCCGTGATTCAGGAGGATTGGAGAAGCAGTCAGTGCAAGAACTGGAAAGCTACGCAGTTTACAAGTCTGAGGAGACAACAAACTCTGTCAACAACTGCCTGAAGATTGCTGAGAATATCAAAGAGGATGCTACTAATACTCTGGTTACCTTGCATAAGCAAGGTGAGCAAATCACACGGACCCATATGGTTGTTGCTGATTCTGATCAAGATCTCAGTCGGGTATGTAGCTTCCCACACCTCTAAATTTAGGTAGACAATTAAATGAACCTCTGAGTAAAGGGAATATATACAAGCATGATTACATTTTATTAGAATAATTTCAAATAAACATGTTGTGGTTGCTAAATCTTTTCTACTTCTATTGTTAGTATGCTTTTTCTCAAGGAAAAAAGTATGACTGATCTTGGAAATTATTCATTTGTCAAATATCTTTGTATTGATAAAGAGTATCAGAAGTTTCTGATCAACAACCGATTGGAGATTCAGAAGATTTAATGGCTCTTCCCTGCCCCTCGCCCTCTTCCAAATCTCATTGCTGGTTGTAGTTGCTGACTCGTAGAGACCTCAGTCGTGTCCTCAGGATTTCTAATTGGACAAGTAAATTGGTGAACAGGTTTACTGTTTATGTACTAGATGTCTAGATCTGGTCAATGTCTTCATGAAACCCTTTTTTTTGTATCCTTTGATTCTTCAGCTACTCAGCCATTAACTTATATGCAACTTTGGGAACAGAACATGAACATCTCATCCCCAGATAGTTTTCAAAAGTCCTACAGTTCGCATGAGATCCTGCCCTTATCATCATCTAGATATATAGTGAAAGAGCACCTATGAAGTTTCAAGATTTGTTTCGAGGTTTGTATGCATCCCACCAATATGTGACTACATCAAAAGACATAATAAATAGAATATAAAAATATGTTGATGTCAAAATTCTACTTCCACATAAAACCTCTCACAGGAACCCACTGGAGTTTGGTTTTTACCTTCCTGGCGCAGGCAGATTCCCCATATAGGTTTCTGCTAATATCCAAGAGGGTTTGGACTCACATTTATTCTCAAGAACTTGCACTCAAATGCTAATTATGCATTTAGTTATAGTGAACGGTTAGCTTCTGCTACTTTCAGGGGGAAAAACTTCTTGGAGGTCTTGGAGGCATGTTTTCTAAGACTTGGAAACCGAAGAAGACCCGTGCAATTTCAGGGCCTGTAACCCCAGGGAGTAAGACCTCTTAAGTTTCATAGGTGGACTGCTTTGTTTACTCCTATCAGCACCTATCTGCTTGACTTATCATGTTGTATTGCAGATGACGAACTCAAAAAAAAGACCAGTCATCTGCGGCAGAGGGAGAAGTTGGGGTTAGCACCTATTCCCAAGGGACACGCAAATAACAAACAGACTGTTTCTGAACCCACAAATGCAATACAAAAAGTTGAGGTTTGTATTGTGTTTTATAACTTTGGATTGAATATAACTGTTACTGAAGTAATATGTTGTGTTGTGATTTTCTAAAATAGTTGGAGAAGACAAAGCAAGATGATGCTCTTTCAGACTTGAGCAATATTTTGGGTGACCTCAAGGGGATGGCCGTAGAAATGGGGTCTGAGCTTGAAAGGTCAGTAATTTTTCCATTGGAAAAGGATCTCTTATGTTTTGTTTTTCTGTTGGAAGGTAACCCTTTTCTCCTTTTTTCCCTCCTTTTCTACATTCGTTACTGCTTGGGAAGAAAGTGGTTGGACATCGATGTATGAGAGAAATTGCTTCACATGTTCTTAGGGATTGAACAGTTAATCAGTGTCCTTTTTTTTGGGAAGCTTAGAATCATATTTGTATGGAGACTATGGTTAAACGCATTTCCTTCTTGCCTTACTTTAGTTGATCTTGTTTTTGCCTGACCATATGCAGTATTAGTTTCTTACATGGGGTGATCTATTGGGTTTTTGTGATAGTCCAGAATCTACATTATATAGAACTTTTTATTCTTGGGGTGTGGGGGGCTGTGGAGGTGAGCCACAATTTCTAATTCTCAGGGTGCTCCAGGTTCCCCTCCTATCCCCCCCCCCCCTGTTTCTTCTTCTGAACATGCTCTGATTCTTTTGCTATTGAGCAGATCGCGGACCTGTTGTGCATTTCTAAATGTTATCATGCTGCCAATGAATAAATGCATGTTTCTGTCCTTACCCATTCACTTTTTTTCATAATTCTAACTGGTTTTGTGATTGTTTCAGGCAGAATGACGCTCTGGATAATCTTGGTGAAGATGTGGATGAGTTGAATCATCGGATGAAAGGTGCCAATCAACGTGCGCGTCGTTTGGTTGGCAAGTAAAAGAATTTCCAGATGAAAGGTGGCAATCAGCATGGCCTAATCGTTCACTATGGAAGCAAAAGCAAACAAATTTCCAGATGGAGTTTTCTGGCTTGCTTCACTTGGAACACGCTCAATGTATATTGGTTAGCTGAACCCTGACATAGTCTTCTCTGTACCTTCAGGTTTACCAGCTTTATTCAGCCACAGGATGTATAAGGAAAACTAGGACGTTTTACTACAAAATAATACAAAAGAAGCATTCCCTTCTTTTCTTTCATTTCCACGTTCTCTATTTAGTTGATCTGTGTTCTCTAAATCTCCTCGTGATCCAAAAGAAGAAGAAAAACCAACATAGATTAACCTGGTTGCCCTAGATTAGCATGTTGGACAGGGCTCAGGGCCGTAAGAGTCACGATTGCAGAATCTGACAACTGGCAAAATGAAGTCATAATTCATAATCTAGGGAAGAGTTCACATAAAGAAAGATAATAAAGTGTATGGCAGAACAAATTATCTTGAAGGAATGATATGGTTGGATGAATTAAGCCCTGAAACTTTACATGTAGGTTTGGGAAGACTTCTTAGAGTGCAGCTATTGCACTCGTGTTTTTGGGTAAAGCAGTTGTTGCACCAATGATAGGATCAATAGGAGGCCAGATTGAACCATAAATGGAGTGAGCTTTTGTGTTTTCCATGGGGGAAAACAGTCATTTTGCCTTGTCCATGTGTATGGTTGTAGAAACCATGTTCCTGGACAAAGTCCTTTTACTTGTATGTTTTAGGCAAATTAATTCTTGAAACAGTAAACCCCCTATTAGGTTTTACAGACTTCTATAGGATTTTAGTATTTTTCAAGAACATCACCATGATGCTTCTCTTACCTGCTCATCTTGGGTGAGAGGAACACCTACTTTTACCTGAAAAGAAAATGTAAGGCATATGTGACCAATCATGAATTCATGATGCCATGTATGATAAGAAGGTAACATAAATGGTGAGGCAAGAGATTGTTGTCTAGTTGTGTGGTCCCTACACTAGTGAGACACTCAATGGGATGCACTCAAACGATATATACATGAATGGGATTTTTTCCCCCTTCATAAAAGCTGAATGGTAATTCAGACAATTTGTGTCTATCTATGCCAGCAAGAAAAGTTCTTAGAAGGGTTACTTTCACTGCATGCTAGGACCTGTTAATAAATTTCAAGTGACTGGAGAGGAAGAGAGTACTTAACCATCTATCTGCTCAGGAATCTGGAATTGCCACCTGCTGTTCTAATGGAGGAGTAGTAATTATCACATGTGGGAAAGAACATCATGGGGTAACTATACATCTATGATAAATGTGGTGGATAAGCATTGTAAAGCCACAGAAAATGACAATATGCAATTTGTTCTGCTCATTAAATTGAGCAGCTTGGCTAGCTAGGGAACCCTTGAAGGATACAGTCATTTTCCCGTTTCAAACTCTATCTGAACTTGCATTAAGGAATGAACACTCCATGAAACCTGTAAGATTTGCTCCAGGTGGTTCGAAGGATTGAAGATAGATCATCATAAATAAGTAGGAGGCAAAGGACACTCAAAAGTATGATAGCAAGAACAAGTAGAACAAGAACCTTTCTGATCCTCCATTAAATGACACCAGCTGAGGCGCTTGGAAACTAATCCAACTAGCAAACATTGGATGGTACTCAGCATGTGATTCTGCCAAACAGTGGATGGTGCCTGTAACCTTGTAGCGGTTGGCACTTGGCGTAACTGATTCTCATATTGGGTGCTTTTAATTCCTGCAGCGAAAGAAGTAATCAAAAGTCATGTAGTTGAGATAAATGTGTCCATTGAAGAATGTTCAACTGGGGAAGAACTTCGCAATCAATTAGACACTCCAATCTCTGTTGATAAACAGCATTTTTGCTGTATCATGTCTGTGTAACTGTGAATTTATAAATGCATTGGAGACATTCAGGCCCAACTTTTCTGATCTCTTTTGTTTCTTTTCTCTTCTCTTGGGCTCCTCTTTTTCTTTCCTTTTTTTTGGTGGGGGATTGGAATATTGCACTGCAGCGTTTAGCTGGTAAAAATGCTACAAAACCTGCCATTCTTCTAAACAACTAGTCAACTGGCAAGTAATCACATCAGCAGCTTTAAAATGAAAACAGAAGGATGAAAAGATCCTGAACCTTGAATATTATCTTCTGAACATTACCTTGAATAACCAATAGCTCCTTCAAATCCTACAGTGCATCATCTCATTTTTTTACAAGTGAGAAAAGGAGAAGAAAAAAGAAAACATATTGAAAGGCATGCACTCGTGCTACCTCTTTGGGGAGAAACTTATTTTGGTTACTGTTAGTCCCATGGCTGACATGATATTGCTTACGATTTAGTCTGATAACTGCAACCAATAGCCCTGTGCCCCATCCTTTTGTCCCATTCTTGAGCAAAGCAACAGTTGGCTTTGCATTCGAAAACTCCGAGGAGGAAACTGCCAAACTTCAGAACCCCACACTTTCATAAGTGAAAAGCAAACTTCCTCATTATAGAACTACTTAACTACTTCAGATCTAATTGAAAAAATACAGCTCAAAACAGAAGTTCACTAGATCTGGAACGTATATGTAATCACATCAAAATTCACTAAAAATTAAGGTTATTTTACAGATGATCTTGTTAGTCAGTTACAGAGACTCCCCACCCCCAACCTTCATCCATGGAGAGTCATATGCATGCATTACATACAACCTAGCAGAAAAAAGGGTTCAAGTTCATGTTGGACACAACCAAGATGAACACTTCTTTGGCTGCATTTCTTACCCATCTTAAATGAGTAAAACAAGAACTGAGGATCGAATAAGCATACCTCAACAATTAGACACTAAGTCAGTAAAAATTGTACAACCATGGCAGCATTACTACCCACCAATGGCGACCAGGAACTTTTTCTTGCTGTCTGATGCTTCATGTAAAACCGCAATGTCCTTTACCTTTTCAATCAACTCCTCAAGCCCACCCACACCAAATCTCTTGTAGTACAAAGCTTTCTTGTACCGCTGCTGGTAGGTTGCTTCAAAAGTACCAAGGAAGATCCCTCCATTCCAGCTCACTAGAAGCTCTTGTAATTCCTGCTTGAACTGCTCAAGCTGGTTATCAATTTCTTTAGCCATTCCAAAGGCAGTATCCGCACTCCTATCATCAATGTTCCTGTCATCATCTGAAAACTCATCAGAAGAACCACCTGTGTTACTGCACAGTCTTAAATCAGTATTCTCCTCCTGAGTCCCTTTCCCTTTTTTATCCTTCCTAAACAGAACTTGTGGAGTATTTGAGTTTGTCTTTTCAGGTCGATTACTGGAGTTCCGAAGGTACACAAACTTCCATTTTCCCTTGCCTTCCACAGCTATTGTGTCTGACATCCTACTGAGAAGATTCACAAGCTTAAAAGCACCATACTCAGCCACATACAGGGGCCGTCCAAATATCTTATGGTAGTCTGCAGGAAGTCGGGTCAGTGGTAGGCTACCTCCTGACAGCTCAAGCAGCTTCACTAGCTGTCCCTTCAGACCATTGAGGTCTCCAGGCTGGACCCATAATGTTGGGTCCGCTAATTCATTCTGGTCTCCAGTAGCAGGTCCTGCTGAAACATCATATAGACCAGAGGGGAGACTATGGGATCTTGAAGTGGGAAGACAAGGCATGGTAATCAAATTGTTGCTGTATTCAGATAATGACTGTGAGGCCCTTGAGAAATCCCTTGGGTTAAAACAGTAAAACTGGTTGATGTTAGTCCGAGAAGTGTACTCACTTTGTGAGATACCTCTATAAACAATCGCTTCCTCTTCAATTTGTCCATCAATGTTATCATTGAAATGGCAACCCATTAGATACCCAGCAATGTCGGTAGGCCCACGGGACAATAGTGCTTTAGGAGGCACAAACCCTTCTCCACGAGCCACACTTGGCCAGTCCCAGACAAACCTACCTGCATTACTCAAGGCAGATGAAATGCCTACTCCAGCAGGAATGACAAGGATGACAGTATAGCCACGCTGTCCCAGTATATGCAATGCTGGAGAAAAATCTACATCCCCTGAGATCAGCATGATGGATGATGGTGGAGGGTTGTCAAGAGCGAACAAGAACATATCAACCAAAATAGCCTTATCAGCTGCGTCCTTTCTTCCATTGGGAACATCTACAAGTTTCACACCAGTCCTCTGGCAGCCCTCCCTAAGCCGCCTTGGGAAGGCATTGAAATCTCCAAATGCGGAGAACATTGTAACAGCTCCTTCTATAATAGGGTGAACACGTAATGCCATTCTGATGTTACCAGCTACATCTTCAGGACGGACATCACTTGGAACAGGGCAGTTCTCAATGTCCCAGAGGATAGCCACTGGCCCTTGTGAGAAAGTTCTGCTCTGCAGGTTTGAGGGTGGTTGAGGTGGGCCCATGCTTAAATTCAGGGTATTTGTTCCACTGATTTGCATGGATTCTGAAGACAACAACACTCCAGACGTGCTTGAATTAGCCATCATGGTTGGGCTTAAAAACTCGATTTCACTATGAATAACAGAACAAAAAATGAATCAGCTAGGATAATAGTGCCTATCTAGTGAGTACAAGAAGAAAAGAAGAACAATTTCATTTTGCTATGCAGCCCCATCTTTAATTACTAGAATCCATTGACAAAGTTTTGGTCAGGATCAAACTGGAATCCTTGCATGAGTGTGCATGAATGACAAAAGGGTAGCAGATGGTATATCAAATAACATGAATACAAATATCTGAAAAAAACGAGCTACTAATTTTCCTGCTAGAAGGAATAAAAGAGGAACATTTCATCAACTGTGTCATTCAGCATATTTTCTGAAAATCAAGCCTCAGACTAAAGAACATAGTTGTCACGGCGACGAGGCGATGCAAGGCGGTTTAGGCTAATTGAGGCGATGAGTCGACGAGGCGCCCTCCGAGGCGCTTTGAGGCGCTTTTGAGGCGGTTGAGGCGTTGTAAGTGAAATTTTTAGTGTACATCTCATTCACTCTAAATCTATCATTATCTTATATAGTAAAAAAACTAATATCAGACTACCTCAAGTCATCCAACATACTACAAACCACACATAATAGGTCCTAAATAAAAATTCGCAAGAAGAAAGGAAGAGAAGAAGTTGTTTGTCACTGGCCACTGCTTGCCGGAGTGTCGCTGCGGGAATGGAAGAGAAGAAGAGAAGAAGAGAGGAAGAAAGAAAGAGATTAGTGATTAGAGTGAGAGTGTGAGACTTGAGTCAAGAACTTATTCTCTTTCAATTTTGTTTGTTTTTTATTTTTATTTTAACATTTGATCACATGTAGCGTCATTATACATATGCACATAGGTTCAAACAATAGATACTTTACAATCGGAATCTAATAAGCATTTCAATATATGCCTTCAATTAGGCATCTTTCTCGTGATTTAAAAAAGAAAAAAAGAAAAAAAAAAAGCGGACGCTTTATTGCCTAAAAATAAGGCAACGCCAATTTGAGGCGCTCCGAAGGAGCCCAGACACCAAGGCGACGATTAAGCGACGCCTAGGCGACGCCTTGACAACTATGCTAAAGAATACTCAAGTCTCCCCACATTTGGCACTGTAATTCAACAATAAGGGCTCAAAAAAATTATCCTCCAAAAATTTAGGACGAAAAAATTAGAGAAACCTATTACTTATAGCGATTCAAGAGATTGTTTTAACAACTCAAAACCATGCAATTAACAATATTTTGCTCTCATATTAGGGAATAGGAAGTCAAGATATAATAAGGAAATTCCTATTTACATTCTCGAATGAGAATGAATCTAACAGCCAGCCTAATGCACCACACTGTACCAACCACTCAGGTCTTCCACAGTACGTCCTTCATTTGTCAGATAAATTTGGAACAAAAAGAGGAGGACTCTGGATAAATTTCATGTACATTTTAAATAAAGGGAAAATTAAAAGAATATATATCAGATTCCCTGATTCTCTTCAGTCAACATACTTCAATAATATTGAAGAAAATTATACACAATAAATAGAAGATTGGATGAGTTCTTAAATTTGAAATTTTTTTACAGAGAAATGGTTTTCTTCTTGAAGAATTTCGTTTGCATCTTTTGACGGATCTATTAGCGATATAGGGGTGCAAGGTTGGTCCTAAAGGCCTTGACCTGCCCTGAGCCCGAATACGGCCTGGGCTCAAGACTTTGGCCCTAAGGGCTGGTCAAGGCCAAAATATTCTGGCCTGAATTAGGGCCAAGGGTGGGCCTGGGATTAGTGTTTGTCCCGCCCGGCCCCTGAACCGTCCTTGATTTTGGCCCTAATCATGACCCTAATTTTGGTTGTGATCATGACCTTCATTTTGCCATCATTTTTGTGGTCAAGGCAACAATATGGATTTATAAATTGTTTTATCGATTTATGAAGAAGAAAACAATATGGAGTTTGGGTCGTTTTATATTTTTATGCATTTTATTCTCAATTGTTTGAGATATTTTTTAACTATTGATATCAGATGTAATAGCATTTTAAAAAATCTATTTCTTCTTCATTTTTTTTTTTTTTTTATATATCAGATAATTCAAATTTAACAACAGGTTAGATTATACGTTTTTTTTGTTGTTTTATATAATTGAGATATTATTAATATCAAATTTATCAAGGACATAGAAATGTTTGGAAGTTATGTTGTTTCTTTGTTTTCTTTATATCAAACACCTTATATTTAACAAAAGGTCACATTATGAAAGTTCTATTTTTCTATTGCATATATAATTAAGATATTATCATATCAGATTGAATAATAATAGTTTTGGAAGTTTTTTTTTTTTCTTTTGATATATTATTTTAAAATTAATAAGAGTATGGTTGAAAGTGTCATTGTTCGATTTGGCGTCTCATTTCAACTTAGTTAAGATAATATTTACATTAGAGTTACTAGTCTAGGGCCAGCGTTAGGCAATTAAGGATAGTGATAGGGCTGATCAGCGACAAGGGCAGGGCCAGCCCGCCCCATCTCGACTTGATTAGGACAATTAGGGTAGACAGGGACGGGCTTAGACCGTTATGGTTTAGGGTCAACGACAAGAATTTTAGGACCTGGATAAGGGTCAAGGTGGGAATGGGCTTACTTATTAACATTTAGGACTGGGATTGGGTTCGAAAAAGCCCAGCCCAACCCAACCCATCCCATCCCTGTTGCAGCCCTAAGCGATAAGATATAAATCCAATTAAATTAAGAAGACAAGTTACTCCCACAATGCAGTCTCTTAAACCAGAGGCCTCACCCAAAGAAATCAAAGGATTGCTATTCAAGAGAATATGCTGATACAACGATGCTGACTTTTCAAAAGCAACCAATACAGAAAATGACACTAAATTTCAAGGACAAACTCCTATATATGCAAATGAAAAACCCAAAAACAGATGGTTTCAGATCCCATAAATCCCTCACAGTAACTTCCTCAAACCATAGCTGAATTAACAGCCCCTGAAAAGATTCAGGCCCAGGTTTCCACTCTTTCCACATAGAAACTAATGAAGGGCAAGGAAGCCATAATTTATCTCAATCCGAACTGGCCTTCTAGATACTTCATATAGATATCTGATGGAGGGCCAGTTAAGAGAGAAAGAGAAGCCAGGAAAAATCAGAGTTGCAGAGAAAAAGAGGAGAAATTGCATAAGAATAGGGAGGAGGGGAAAGAAACGCCCGCACACGCACAGCGTGCAAACTAATCAAACCACAGACTCAATTCATTCTTCAAACCTGGTTCTAGTGGTGGGGAACTAAATCATATATAAAGGAAAAGAAAAGATTCCTAAAAATAAGACTCTCAAACTAGGGGGCTAAGAAGAACTGAGGACCAAAATGTCCTATAACCAACTTCTAAAAATAAAAAGAACAAAATATACTAAAAGACATTATTTCCCCAAATAAAATGATTCCCAAAAATCCTAGTAGTTCCAAACTTGATTCTTCTTTGACTTGATGCCCAACCAAAGTTGGGTTGGTCCAAGGTGGTGTGTCTACATCAATTCCCCTAGAGTAAAGACTTGTAACAAGTTCGGTAGAATGAGAGAATCAGTACCACGTAATCAGTATCCATAAAGATCGACTTAGACCGGGAGATCCAGCATATTTCATGAACAAAAATTGTGATCTTCTGATGGTCATTAACAAACAACATCTTTTGATTGGAATCTGATCTTTGGCTTTCACATTCTCCCAAATCTGATTCACCTTCTAACAATTGTATCATGCTTGACATCTAATCATATAAGTTCTTGTTAACACTGGTAAGCTCCCGAATAGTTGTCGAATTAGAAAGTGCTGTCTGCAATTTACAGAACCAATCACCAATTGAAAGGTCTAAGTTGAAACAATCAACCTCCATTACTTAGTGGATTTATGATAAAAATGGTCGAACTATAGATAAAGTGAATATCATAATTAAACAATAGTATCTTAAATAGAGCATAACAAACAGGAATAGTAAACTTGGAAACAAGTTAAAAAGAGGACAAACTGAGACAAGAATAGAGGTTATGGCTAATTCTAGAAAAGGGAAAATAGAAAGTTAAGAGTGACCAACAAGTAAGGGGTAACATAGGCAATATGAGTTTTAGAGGAGCAAAAAGACACAAAAAAAGTCAACAGGGCTACTTTGTTTCTCAGTGAGGAAGTTGGAGAGGAAGGAAAGATGTGTCGTAATTGAAGGAGACCAGTGTGGAAGAATTTGACTTTGCAACTGCTACTATGACCTTAACCAGGAGACTGATTTCGGAAGGTCACGGTTTCAGTTTGATGCAGTTATTAAGATCTATGGCAAGAAATAGGTCAAAGGAGCTCACTAAAAAAAGGGCTCACACCCTTCTCCGACTGGTGATCCAATCCCTTGGGCAATAGAGCCAACCTGACTGTATGTTGGGGGTTTCTGGGACTCTCAAACCCAGATTGTGGGAGGCAGTACTGTCAATTTTAATGACAAATTTTATCATGTGTTGGCCAAATCCTTGCTGTAGTCCGCATAGCCGTGTCAATCATTTGAAGATCCTCAATGGGATCCGAGTTTCTGGGACTCTCAAACCCAGATTGTAGGAGGCAGTACTGTCAATTTTAATGACAAATTTTATCATGTGTCGGCCAAATCCTTGCTGTAGTCCCCATAGCCATGTCAATCATTTGAAGATCCTCAATGGGATCTAGTAACTAACTCTAACTAGGGAAGTAAGAAGAATTGGGAACCAATGTTCTATGTAGGTAACTTCTAAAAATAAATAGAAAATAAAAGGCATTATTTCCCCAACAACAACAACAACAACAACAAGCATTGTCCCAACTAAATGGGGTCGGCTACATGGATTCTTGCCTTCCAATCAGTTTTGTTTTTTTGCCTTCCAATCAGTTTTATTTGAGGCCATGCTAGATAGCATTATTTTCCCAAATTACATAAATACTTAAAACCCTAGGAGATCCAAACCCAACATTGTCTAGGTACCCAACTACATTTGGGGCTGCCCAATGTAGTTTACTTACATCAATATCTATATCATCTTTACTTTTCTACTGAATTCAAAAACAAAACCTTAATAAAAGTAAAATTTTCCACTCTTAAGTCTTAACTCACATGGAAGGATAGAAACCATCTCTCAACTGAGTAGTTTAATTAGTAGAGTCTTGTGTAGGGATACATTGTGTTCAAACAATAATTTTATGGTTTCTTATATCACAATTGTTAAAGTACCACCTAGGCCTTTTTCGCCTTGGTGGTGTATATTTGTTATTTCTCTTACCTAGGATATTATTTATAAATAAACAAATACCCCGTTGTTAATCCTGATAGAAGTAGTTAAAAGAAAAAATTACAAAAGGTATGAAGTCAACCCACCAATTTTAAAATAAAAATTTGGATTTTTCAAAGGTAGATGAAATTTCCAACTCTCTAATGCTATAGTTTTCTCAAACATAAAATTCCACATATCTTAAAATGGTAAAAATAATTGCTTGAAAACCCAAAAGAACATTAAATTATTCAACATTCATTTCTTTTGATATCTGAAAAATATTTTTTATTCACATAAAAGTGACCACATGTGCACACACCTAATATGGTTTCATCCAAGCATAACCCTTCTATATAAACCAGATTTAAGCAATCCTTGTCCTGCTGGAAAGCTGGTATGTGCTTAAAAGAGTCTGATGTAAAGATAAGATCACATGACTAGTAAAACTTTCTTCAAGAATATTTCTCGAATTTGAGAGCAGCTTAATACTTATATAAGATATATTTTCAAACAAGAGTATAAATGTAAGATATATTTTCAAACAAGAGTATAAACTAACTGTACGTCTGTACATTAAGATTATTTCAAACTTCCAGTAGCTTGTTTCGTCAGTTCAGCCATCTTCTAGTTTTATATTGATTTTTTACGGATATATGTGGCTTACAATATTGATTTTTTATGAATTGATGTGGTCCAATGTTGCTTTTTAATGACTTAATGTGGCTTTAATGTCAATTTGTTGATGACTTGGTGTGGCTTAATGTTGGTTTCTGATATATAAGGTAGGTATCACAAAATAAATGGGGGGGGAAAGGAAACTGAAAAAGGTTGCCTAGGCAACACCTTGGCAGGTGCTTGTCACCTAAGTGCTTAGGCAGTCTCCACTGCCTTGACAATTATGCTTCCTATATTATGTTATTTGAAGAAAAACAAGTATATGCATATGGTATTTTAAAGCATAATGTTTCTACATGTTCCAGTGGCCTGTTGATAAGATTGGGTGTCAGTTACCTTCATTAGTTTCATTGTATCACTATGTATATTGTACAATGGACAGATGAATCTGCTTTCCACTTCAAAGAGAGACCAATCTAAGGATAAAACCATAATCCACAACACTGATTGAATCCTTTGTTTGTATTCAACTTCTCATTTCATTGTGGGCTAATAAAATCACTTTGATATTTATCAGGAACCCAACAAAAAAAAAAAAAAGAACCTGAGTAGTGAAAGTTGGACTACGGACAAGTGATAAGAACATTGAACAATTGCCCTATACCTCAAGATCAGAACAAAACAAATCGGGGTGGAAAAGGACCTCAAATCATCCAAACTCTATCAACTGACACAATTATTACATGTTAACTATTCATAACCAAAATAACCACAAAATATTGGATCTAACTACTGCTGATTAGGACAATCTGAAAAGTATCTCAATAGAGAAAACCCTCGAATAGTGAACATAACCTAATTCAGTAAACACTCATCAACGGAATCCACTGCCCATAAGCAAGACTATGAAACCCAATAAAGAATTCTCTTGGAACCAAAACACACAGAATACCCAAGATCCCTTTTTGTTTTCCCTCCGCATCAACAACCCACCACAAAAGAAGATCGAATGATTTTGCCCTACTTTAATCTCCCCTGACAGCACAAAAGAAACTATTGCCAACAAACTCAGTCCTGCAATCCAATTTAAAGCGAATGAAAGAAATAGGAAAATTGAGAAGACCACCAATCCATCCAGATGCATTAGAATTGCACATCAAGAAACACAAGCATCGATCAATTCTTACAGAAGCAACGAGTTGGAAATTAACTTACCAGGACTGATCAGCTAATGAAACTAGATTGATTGATTCAGCTAGCTGATCAACCGACTTTGACGAGTAAAGTCGTAAACTGAAGCGGCAACGACCGTCGGTGAAGCAACGAAGCCTCGCACGAAATTCTCTCTCACTGCAAAATCGCACGTGTGCGCACCTGAGGCCTGAGGGCATGTGTAGAAGGAGAAGCAAAGTACTAAAACCAAGTATATGTCTGCAACTCGCACGTCAACTTTCAAGAATCATTCCGCCCGTTAGATTTAAATTACGTCACGTGCCAAAAGTATTTTGACTTAACCAGTAAGGCTTACTGCCGCTGTACATGAAGAAGCCACTGTCCTTGCCCTTGCTTTTTTTTGTTTTTGTGTCAGCCTATTCTCTCTACGTATTATTTTTCTTTTTAAATTGAAAATATTTACACAGGATTAAGGTCTATGTTCAGCACCAACGGGGTTGGTCCAAGTGGTAAGCAGCTTGGTTACCTTAAGCAAGGTTCCAGTAATTGAATCCTTGTTTGATTAACTTGAATATGTGGTTTGGAGAGTTCTGTCAATATGATTTTGTGAATGCACAAATGTTTAGTACTTTTATAGTTGGATGAAATCTCTAAATTTCATCTCATACCCATAATACATCTACATATTAAAGTTTTTAGTGTAAAAAGGTAAATCTCTGAATTTCATGAATTCATGGATTCACACAATCAAACGGATATAAACTTCTCATTTATGAATCTAACGATTTAAAATTTCTGAATTCATATAACCAAACAAGCCATGGGGGGCCGAAAGCCCCGGGGGGGGGGCCGGTCGCGCCCAAATCCCGTCGTTTTGGGCGTCCCCACTTTTCCCGGTGTCCGTTTGTCCCGCCGCCCGCCAAGAGAATTTACTAATAAGCTAAAGTATTATAGTGTAAATTTAAGAGGTGTAAATTACATAAAGACCCCCTAAACTGCAAAGCAATTATAACTACTAATCCTAAAAGAAAATCAATTACAAATATCCCCTTAGTATTAAATATTAAAGTTAAATAACGACAGTGTCACCAAACAGATATATGAAATAAAAGTCTACCTTTTATTATACAAATATTTTTTACACTATCATATTTACCAACAACATCCATCTATTATATTCTCTCTCTTCTTAAATAAATAAATTTAAAAAAAAAATCCTCAACTTCCGTAGCCCAACCCTCTCCATTGCTCTTCAATCTACTCCACTCTCTCCTAGTGGATTTTTGTGGATTTTTATCCGCTCCAGTACTGACAACATCCAGTTACTGCAAGTTGATCGTTAGATTTTCGACACGTTGCTTATTTCAATCCAATGAACAACATTTCATGAAAAAGAATGAAAAAGAATGAAAAAAAACCTTTATAGGATCGGTGATTCTCTCTTTCACCCGATTCTCCCCTCGTCCACCTCCTCCGTCTTCAGCTCCGGCCGCACCGATGTCGCCATCTCCACCTTCTCCGCTTCCAGCGACCAGCTTCAACCTAGAACCATCTGAGTAGAAGAAACCAGAGGAAGATTAAATCCTCCTTTCACGTGAACAGAGGGGACTTCATTGTCATGTTTGCCGTAAAAAATTAAAGATTATCCTGATTGATTCTTCTAACGATATAAGAAAATAATCTGATAGAACTCCTTTTGGAGACACTTCATTGTGATCTACATGAGGTTATGAGCATGGATGAGCTTAGCTGAGGAGTTATGAGAGGCATAGAAATGCATGGCTTGCAATTTGCTTGAGGTCTTGGGCCTTGAACTTGCATCTCTGAACCTCTTTGATTACTCTCTTAAGCAAAGGAAGACTAGGGCTATCGGAGTCGAGGAAGGATGGGCAGGGGAGGGGAAATTAAGCGGGAAGATTGAGGAAGCGTGGAAGGGGCGACCTGGGCCTGTCGAGTCGAGGAAGGAGAAGTCAAGAAAAGAGAGAAAATAGAAATGGATGGACGAGGGTAAATATGGTATTGTCATGAATAATTCTATAATAAATAGTAAATTTGGTATTTCAAATATCTATTTAGTGATAATATCATTATTTAACTTTAATATTTAACACTGAGAAGGTGTTTGTAATTGATTTTTCTTTAGGGATAATAGATGTAACTGATTGCAAATCCAGGGATCTATATATAATTTGCAAATTTAACAGACATTTTGCTAGGTGTGTCCATACTTTTTATCCATTATTTTAAAGTGTCCCTATAACCTCCCCAAAAGTATATTACAATATCTAAAAGAGGGAACAAAGTTGGAGTTCAAGCAAATTGCATCATTTTCTCCTAAAAAGAAAAAAAAATAAAAAATTGTTCGGTTGAAATAATTCAAAACTGACACAGATCTTTCATAATAGGTACCAATACGATGTTGACCAATACAAACACTACATCTGTACGAGTTACGATACTTTTTTCGCATAGAACAAATTAATCTATCTTCTTCACACATACCACAAAACCCTTTGTACGTATATTTTATTCTTCTTCTTTCTTTTTTTAGGGGGGAGGAGATTTTCAGCGCCATGCCTTGAGTTGCTCCCTAAAATTAATGTGCATCTCTTGAGTTATCTGATTTATCAATTAGATCCCCGTAAAGTAAAATATATCAAAGACATCCACTAACTGTTAAGAATCTATAGTTCAAATGCTGATATAAGCAAATCAAATATTTAAATAACATTAAACGAGAGACCCACACTTCTCTCTTCTTTTATTCTCTCCCTCTACTTTATGTGACTACTTCCTCTACCAGTTATAAATCCTCACAATGCTTGAAAGATAAGCATCATACTAGTTGTTATGGACAAATTGGCCACCTACCAGCTCACCCAGTGATCCAATTGTTGAATCATTAAGACCCAATGATCAATCAAGGGAGCACAATCTTAAGCCACACAATGGGAAGAAAAAATCTAACGACATGGATGATGCACATGAATATATGGGATAGTACGAATAAAGTAAGAGCAACAATGAAGGTAAGACATTCCAAACATCGAATAATATTGCTTTTGAAATATCTTCCCGCTCATTCTACAACACGAAGTTGGGGTTCTTTACAACTCAAGTGTTTTTTTCATTGAGTCACATACTAACTTTATCGTCAGAGGTAGATAACTGATCACACCGATCGGCCCGCGTCTCACGAGTCTTGCTAAGTGATTACAAGGAGCAAATCACTTAAAGGAAGATCCATAAGCAGATCCCTAATTGAGCCAATTCAATTGACCGAGTATTGGTCCAGCTAATTTGACCTCAAAAGGGATTTTTGGCATTACAACTACTATTTTTAAACTTAGAATGTTGAGATAATATTGAAAATAGATAAATAAAAACTAATTGAGAATAACAATGCCAATAATTGCTAAAGTCCATAACTCACATTAGAAGCAAGCAAGACACACAGAGAGATAGAGAGTGAAATACACCGGAGAGAAAGAGAAAGGGCAATAGAGTTGGACACATTGATATACATGGTTTAGTTGATTTCAATAACCTAAGCCACGAAAATGTGATTTGCTTCATTGAGATTGATTGTAGTACACGTTACACATTTATAGTTGGAAAAATTACATATAAACCCCTTGTATTTTCAATCAATTACATCTACTATCCCTGAAAAGATAATCAATTACAAATACCCAATGTTAAGAATTGAAAACTATAAATGGACAATGAAGCAGTAGGGGGGCATTTTGTAATTGTTTTGTTTTTTTCTTCTTCTTATTTTCTAGAGGTGGTAAATGTAATTGATTACAAATACATGGGATATATCCATACTTTTCCATTTATAGTTACAAGAGTCATTGTCCAACATTAATCTTGGATTCTTACTCTAGAGTTTGAATTACAAAAGTTATCTATTTGTATTTGGTATGAACCATGTCTCATATGTGTTTGAGTACAACTCTGAGTTTGTTAATTTGCTACAGTCTTTTAAGTGGTTGAGATAGAGTATGATTCTTAAAGCTTCACACACATTAAGGTATTTGAGTTTAATTATGATTCTTGAGGCCTTGCATGCATGGAGTGGTGGTGGCCATGGTACAAAGAGTCGGCAATATATCGCCTTATCATTGGGGGGTGACACAACTCTCCCCAGTGATACAACATTTACATTATGTCGACGATATATTTTATGGGCGATATATCACGAAAAGTCAATTTTTCGGTGATACATCGCTAATTTCACCATATTTAACAAATTTTTATTCGGTTTTCACCAATTTTTTATTTTAATTTTCACCGATTTTTTCATTCAATTTTTGCCAAAGTTACATGGGACGTTGTCCATTGGCAACAGAATGTGAAGCATGAGCCATATTCAACATAATTGTATAATGAATTGTAGACTTTAGTACTTCTCTCACTAGTTGTGTATTTGTGTTCTCTTTATATGTTTACGTTAGTTTATACGTGTAACAACCCCCATATTTCTAACCCGGGATCCGTATTGCATGTCCGAGAACCCGAAGGTCTAGCCGGATAAATTTGTGGAGTGTCGGATAGAAGTCCATGATCCATACCTTGAACCCATGGATCTTGATTATTTTGGTAAAGAGCCTACCTTGCTTGGAAGTTGGATCCTGGAAGGCAAGTGACGACTGGATGTTCGGATTGAAGGTAAGACCTCTCTCATGTGTTCATTAGGGTTAGGTTGTACTTGGACATCAATCCCCTGAGCAAAACACCATTGTATAGCAATATACTAGGGGGCGGTTACTAGTGGCGGTTGATTGGACCAAGCGACCGCTTGAAGCGACTGCTTGGTCTTGGTTGCAGGGTTTTGCCCTATTTCGCCCTTAGACTTCTATAAATAGCAACCCTCGATTTTTTTACGAATATTATATTTAGGATTACTGTTTTTGGTGTCTAGGAGGCAGTGGAGACGTGCTGGAAGGTGATTTGAAGTGCTGTTAGTGACCTAAAAGTTCTTTTGTCATTTTCTAGCTGATATGGTGGAGGTAAGTGATTCCTTGTTCACTCATACTCTATCCTAGCCGCTAATAAAAGTCTGTTTCTTCTGTGGCAATTCGTTCATACATATCCAACTAGGGTGAAAATACAACCCTCAACATCGAATAAGGGTGTTGATTTGGTACCGAAATTGTATAGAATGTACCGTATCGAACCATTTAAATTGCGTACCGTTTCCAAATTCGGCATGGTTTGTACCGAAACCAAATTTGGTAATTCGATACGGTACGGTTTTGGTATCGTTAAATCAAATACCGTATACGTTTTTTAAAACCGCATTTGTACCGTATACCGATTAAATATAACCTAATATTCTAATAACTTTAAACCCTAAACAGCTAAACTTGGTAATTTTACTTTGTTCGTCACGTTCGAAGAGATCAGAGAGCACCGAGAGTCTGGCCTGAATTCTTCCTTCCTTCCTTCTTGTTTAGTTTCTTCTTCTACTCTCTGCGTTTTCTTTTCTACAAATCTCGTTCTTCCTTCCTTCTTACCGTCTGGGTAAGGACTACGGGTAACTGGGTAAGCACGTCGCCTCTCGTTCTTCCTTCTTCCAAGTTCCATCTGGCTGGGTAAGGCCGTAAGGTAAGCTGCAAGCAAGCCGCAACTGCAAGTCTGCAACTGCATCGCCTCTTGAGGCTCTTATTCTTCGTTCTTCGTTCTTCCGTCTGAGCAAGTCTGCAACTGCTCTGTTCGTCGAACTCCGGTGGAAGGCCCGTCAGGTGTTCAACTCCCATTAAAGCTTCCTTCTTCGATTAATCGGTTCAACTCACAAGGTACTTTCTAACACCACAGCTTCATATTCGATATGGATTCCTGAAATATACAAATTGAGATATACAAATCATTCTATTTGGTAGCAAATGTTGGAAGAGGTGTGGGGAACTTTGATTTTAGATGGACTTATTTTGATTTTCTTTGAATTGTTTTAGGTTTTGAGCTGAAGCAAAGAACCTGTGAATCCTTCAAAGCATTTCTCCCAATCTTTACCTAGGTAAGATTTGTAAATTGCTCCCTCTCCTAAATTAGGAATTTGAGTTCACTAATTAGAACCATTAGTTGTCTGATTCTCTGCATAATTTGGATTTATCATTGCACTTGACATTCTTGTCTGCTAAATTATTTGATTAAGGACAAAAGTGAATAAATAACGTGCTTTCACATGGGATTACGGAGAACGTAGTGAACCCAGTTCTAGTTATAAATTACTGCCTAAAATTCTCTCTCTCTCAGTTTGGTTTGACATAGAGTTAGAGCTCCACTGTTAATTTATCAGAAAGTGATATTTTAGACAAGGTTATACGCCCTCTAAGAGACCTATGAGATCATCACTAAAAGGAGGGGATCAGCTGCAATTGAATAGATTTATTCTTGACGTCAGAAACTAGTTTGGTTTTCATATATATATTACAAATTTTTAATGCTGAAGCTGATTACCAGATTCATAATAAGTTTTTCTCGTTCAGATAATTGGTTCTTGCTAAACTAGTCATTGAATATGCTACAGAGCCCTGGAAGTTTTGGATTCTCAGGTTTTGGGAACTCTATGTTCTCCTACATGAACCAGCCACAACACACAACTTGTATTTCCTAGGGCCAAAGAAGAACCCAGAGATGAGATGCTTCTTGAGTCAATGCTATGCTGAGAGGGGAGAAAAAGGAAAAATTAGTCAGTTTATCTTACTATAAGACACTGATATGTTTGATTATTTAATTTTGTTCACTGTATATTCCAGTGGGGGAACTTGAATGTTGTAAATTTTTATTGAGATACAGAGAAAGACTCATTTGTTCATTTGTTTTCTAGAAGATGGAAAGGGTAGATGGTTTTTTCACACTGCAAATACCAAGAGGAAGTTCAAAACAGAATAACTAAGCACTCCTTCATGATTTTGATATTCCACCACACAGAAAAATAAATCACTTCAAACTCAACTTTATGGGATTTTACATTTATTAATAGATTCAAGACTGATCCTTGTCCAGATAACTGCAATCTGAAATCCTTGAACCAAATATTCAGTCCAACAAAAGCTAAAGGTTGTCGTTGAATTTTTCTTATTTGAAGGCCATAGTTTGCCATTGATTTCTTATTTGTCTCCAACACCAGTAACATTTCTCTTGTCAAATCATTCATTGGAAGGCTTGTCGTTGAATTTTTCTTCCCAACTACGTAGTCTACATTCACTGATTCACATTTTCAAACAGAAAATACTAAAGTTAATCAACAGAAAATTAATAGATGACTCTTATAGTCTTATGCCAAACTCATACCGATTTTCATACCGTAACAAAACCGAACCGTATACAAACCGCGCCGTTTTTTCATACCAATTTATTACCGTTTTCATACTGTACCGTATAAATTTGGTACGGTACAGTTTCGGTATGAGGTTTTCAAATTCAATACCGTACCGTACCGAATTACCGATACCTTACTGAATCGACACCCTTAACATCGATACTTGCTTGTGCTCAGATCTTGTTAAGCATTACGGTTTGAAAAAGCTCTGCCCATTCAGGTAAGAACTTCGAAGGCTAGGTTAGATTCAAGCATCAATTTTGGAGACAGATTCGTTTTTAACTTTGACCTATTGCTTTAATACGGCTGGTTTCTACTACTTGGTTCATGCTCATATTATTTTTTTTGGTAGCGAGGCTTGTGCTCATATTTCTCCGTTTGTTTTTGTTTCACTGATTTATGAAGTTGAGGTTTCTGAATTTCCCGTGCTTTAGGGTATTTGATTGTAAGGTGAAGTTTCCCCCATCGTTGAAAGCAAAGAGCTGTAGTCAGACTAAGTGTGTGATATGGCTGAAGAGACGACGAATGAGACATTCAAGAGTTTGGGCGTTTGTGAAGAACTGGCAGAAGTTTGTGATAACTTGGGCTGGAAAAACCCATCAAAGATTCAAGTTGAGGCCATTCCTCATGCGCTTGAAGGTTTGTTTTTGGCTTTACGCTTTGAATTTATCCCTTTCTTTTCCGCTTTAAAAGCTGGTTTTACTTACCTTCTGGTGTAGGTAACAACTCCAAACTAGCAGCAGCAGAATATTAATAGTTATAGTAAGAGTAGATAAATTATAATTTATAATGATGTAATTATTTGAAAATATGTGCATTTTTAGGTTAAATTTCCCTATATTGGCATTGACCTAATTGTTGTTATAGCTGTTGTTGTCTAAAATCTTCTAGCTTTGTTATTACTGTGATCACTTTAGTTTCTGTACATATTTTCATACAATGTGCTGGTTATCTGTTGGCTTCTATTTGTCAGGGAAAGATTTGATTGGACTGGCCCCCACGGGTTCTGGTAAGACTGCAGCCTTTGCTCTCCCCATTATCCAGTCTCTTTTGAGGTCTTCAAAAGCATCACAAGCATTCTTTGCTTGTGTACTGTCTCCGACTAGGTATGTTCTGTTAACTGATTTTAATTTCAGTATAGATCTTGCTATTCCTGTTATCCATAATCAGGGAAAGTAACTGACTTCTCTTATATTCCTCAAAATCTTCTGATCTTATTTTATGTAATTGTTTTACTCTAGGGAACTTGCCATTCAGATAGCCGAACAGTTTGAAGCTTTGGGTTCTGGCTTTGGCTTAAAATGTGGAGTGGTAAGGCCTCATATCACATGTTTATGTACAACCATATAAATGATTTAGGAATTCTTTAAAATTTTCCCCTCAAACAAGAGGGACAGAAATAATCCTATTTCCTGTAACATAATGTTTCCAGTGATAGGAAATCAATGCAATACTCTGGAGAAATCCAAATCATTTATGGAGATGCTCATGCTTTAATGTTATAGGGATATTGTGCCAAGATGAGAGAACATAATCCCATGGAACAATTCTTTGGAGGCTTATGCATTTTGTCTGGTCAATTTATCACCTTGCTTCCTGAATGAATTGCTCCTCTCAATGGAATTTGTGGGGGCTGTTGATGAATGACTGATGATTTGGCTAAAGGGAAGGTTGTTTGGCCTAGATTATGTTGTAGGAGCAATTTTCCATTCTGAAGGGCTGTTTCTTTTGATGGTGTTCTCTTTTTTTGTTGTCATAATTAGTTGCAGGTTCCTTTGATAAATAGTCGTATCATTCCCTCTTTTCATTTGATGAATTTAATGAACTATCCTATAAAGAAAATGATGAAGTGTCTTGTGATGGATAATGTCAAGATTGCCTTTCAAAAACCAAAACTAGAAGTACGAAATATTTATACCGATTAACTGAAAACTGCAAAAATATTTAATTGTGAAATGCAATAATGGACTTCTTCGTGAGGACAACCTTTTTGAAAGACCTTTTAGGTCCAATAGATCTGGAGGGGTAAAATTTGCGTATCCTTAATAAGAGAAGGAAAAGGTAGATGAAGGAAAGAAAGATTCAGCTGCACAAAAATATGTGAGAAACAAATAATAACAATACATTGTGGAGACAAGAAAATCAAAAGGATTCATTAATATAAGTTTTTACATCTTCCCTTTGTCCTTAAGTTCCCTAATAGCTGCTTCTGATGCAGGTTGTTGGAGGCGTGGATATGATGCAACAGGCAATTGCACTTGCTAAACGGCCGCAAATTGTTGTATGTGTTTATACAAGATGTAGTGTTACTGCGAGTATCTGTTAGTTTCTCAGTTTGTCATGAACATGGATCTCTGGATTTTTAGAGTTTTTATATCTTCCACTGTTCCTTTTGTTTCGCTAAAGCAAAGGATGTATGATGCCTTTTTAGTGCAAAGCAGACATCTTGTTTTTATTATTTTCTAATTGTTAAATCTTATTGTTTCGATCGTTCACTTAATCTTGTTCACCTCTCCTATGTATAGATTTTTTTTTGGGATCACTAGTCTTGCTTTTTCTACATAATTTGCAGTGGTGCTCTTGCTTATTCTATATATTACTCATACCTTTTCTTCTTGATCAGTGTTCATCTTATAGTTGAATATATCCATTTCTTGTGGCTTTGTTTTTAATCATAGATTTTTAGTGCATGTGCAATATCTGCATGTATATTGAGATGCCGAGCTTAAAAAGAAACTTTCTTGGCTATTTTTATCTTCATAGGTGGGCACACCTGGCCGCCTTGTGGATCATCTTTCAAATACAAAGGGTTTTAGCCTTCGGACGTTGAAATACCTGGTATGGCTCCCCCTCCAACCCCCCCAATCCTTTTGCACTTTCTTATTGGTTGTAAACTTTAGACCAAGTTACTTAAGTATAAGTGTAGGTTTTATTCTTCTTTTCTTTTCTTGGTGGTACAATCTTTGTTAATGATTTGGAAAGCGAGAATCAGCATTGTTCTTTCTTTTCTTGGTTGTAACTGTCATACCCCTACCCTGCCCAATGCTTCATGGCATGACTGGTATGCACAGCAGCACGTCACTATCAATCAAAGATCTTGCACTTTTGCAGCCCTTATCCCGCAATCATACCATTGTCCATTGGATCTCAAATATTAGGGTATAAGAGAGTACCAATTAATGACTGTAGCAAAAGGTAAAATAAATTAAATATTCTTAAGTGATTAAGAAATTCCCACAATAAGTTGTAATAATAAGAGGTAAGCAAACTAAATGGATCTATTGCGTTTGTCTCACCATTATATGGTGTCAAATTGAGCATTCAAATGTCCAAGTACTATCATTTAAGAAATAAAAGCAAACTATTGATCACAGTGCTGTATCAGCACCATACTTGTAGGCACACGGAGAGTTATGCTTTCGGGTTCCTGGGCATACCAACCATAATCGGATGAATATGCTACACTAATGCTGAATTATCTCCTTGCATCATCTAAAAAGGGGGATTTGCGCAAGAGTGAGATTTTCCATTAGCTTAATGAGTGGTGAAGGCACCTGAGGAGACACAAATAGTCTGTGATAATGCATGAGTCCATATAATAAGAAACTAATCAAAATACCTGGCAACAGTTACTAATCTCAAGTGGACAGTGTAGACAGTCTATTAGTATATTGTAGAAATGCTGAGCAAACTTCTATAATGGTGTCCTCCATACATTCTTTTGTTTCTTTTCATGGTTCTGAGAGACTCACTTGGAGTTCCCAACTTCAATTGTTTCCTGCAGAAGTTGTCTCTTGGAACTGAGAAAAATACTCCTGCCTTAGAAACACTTCCTTCAGAACTGAAACATCATGATACAAACCCATTTGATGCGGTTGATAATGGTCTCAGAGAACGGTTCTTATGTTCTTTTGTTCTTGGTTAACAGAAGAATGGTTGGCTGGTGTTCATTAAAAAGCTTCATTCTTTTCTTCTTGAAGAACAAACTTTTGAGAAAAGTGGCTTGAAAAATGGGCTCTGCAGAACATGTATAATATGCACTGTTTAGGGTACAAAAACTTGATACAATGGTCCCCATGGAAAAAGTCTCTCTAGACCACTGCCATCCTTGCTTGCAAACTTCTCTTACCTTGCTCTACCAAGCACTCAAGCAGCATCCTTGCTCAAAAACTAGATTTTTCAGATTGTGGGCCTACTTAGGAAATATTTCTGGAGCAGCTTTATTGAACATCCATTTCCAAACAAAGAAACATGTAAAAAAGGTTCTACACAAAAACTGATATCCCAGAGGGGAAATCATACCTAGAGCTTATATAGCATCTAGCTTCAGTGTTTTGGGTAAAAAACTAATACTTATTGCATATTACTTGGATATTTTGCAGGTATTGGATGAGGCTGACCGGCTTCTGAATGAGGATTTTGAGAAAACAATTGATGAGATCTTGAAGGCTATTCCCCGAGAAAGGAATACCTTCTTATTTTCGGCTACTATGACAAAAAAGGTGGGTGAAACACGTTATTATTCTAATTCATAAGAAGCAGTTTCAATTTTACCAATGTTGCTATATCTTGTTTTGAATTGAATTCAACTATATCCTTTGAGGTTTTGTTGATAACCTTCTTGATTGGTTATAATGTACATCTTAGGGCTGATTTCTATAGATAAAATATGTCTTCCGGTTGATTTCTGTAAAAACACATGCATAACTGGATTCTTGGAGAAAGAATTTTGGGGGCTTTGAGACCGTGACTGCACCCATGGCATGATGATTTAAGATCGGTCCTAGCATGGTCTGCTAAGCATGGTTTTAGTGATTCAAATCTGCATTTCCTAACAATAATGGTTGCCTGCCTAGGTATAAAATTTGCATTTTGGATACATAGGTAGATGTGCAATATAATAGACTGTCATTTTTCCAACCAGTTAGCTATCAAGTGGTATCAATTGCCTCTTGGTGTGATTTTTGTACCATTTACAAATTTTTATTTGATGTATTTTCAATTGGTGTTGCATTTTAGCTTTGTTTCAGAAGATTAAGATAGGACAACTAGTTTACCCAGTAGATGTAGTGGCAAATGAGCAGTGGGCTGAAATGTAGCGTTGATTTATGTGATCTGTAGGGGTAAGAATTTCTTTAGTGAGGCTGTAAAATGGTCCTATTTAGGTGGCTATATAGGGTGAGAAAGCCTTTAGGGGGGTAATAAGGAGCATACTTCACAATTTTGTAGAGTTTCAAGCTTTGGACATCAAATTACTGCTGTCTCTTAAAATAAGGAGTAAATAATCCTTTGGTGTCACCCCTTATATGAAAAAAATAGAAAAACATATACTATTGTTATAGATTGAAGCAATGATAGGGTATTTTATGTCGAAATAGCTCTTCCTTGCTCCCCCCCCAAAAAAAAAAAAAAAAGAAGAAAAAGGGAAAAAAACCGGTGTTAGTTTCAGGTGGTACAGTGATAATTGTCAGAAACACGGAATTTTACTCAATTGTCATATAAGTTGGGGGATTTTTTTTGTTGTCAAAAAGTGGATATGTTATTTAATAAATTTCTTTCTATTGTAGGTGCGGAAGCTCCAAAGAGCATGTTTGAGAAACCCTGTGAGGGTATGACTTTATATTTCAAAATGTCTCTCTCTTGAAAGTGCTACATGCATAAATTTTCTACAATTTGATTGAATTTGGAAATTAATCTTGGGTTTCTGTTTGCTCCAGATAGAAGTATCAACCAAATATTCCACAGTTGATACACTAAAGCAGCAATATCGCTTTGAACCTGCAAAGTATAAGGTATGCCCCTTCAACTGCATTGGTTATTACTGAATTTTGAGCATTCTCACTTGATTTTTTAATTCCCATTCTGGATTCAATATGCAAATTAGGTTTTATATTTTGTTTTATTTTATTTTTGCAGTGATTCGTTCATCTATACTCTAAAATATCCCCCAAAATTGAAAATAGTTTTCTTTTTCGGTATTATATAATTTATGAAACCAATTGAACTTGTCCTTTAAAAAATAAATACTATATACGTTTTTCATTTTGCTTATTTGTAGTTTTATATGCTTCTAAATTGTATTTTGGATGTTTCCCAAGCATCCCCATGCATCTCTTGTGTCTCTTTGATGGTAACGTGCGTCTCTTAAAATCAAACTTCTGATACAGTTTTTGATATCATACTTCAAACCTTGTTTAGGATGGGGATTTTATCAACATAGTGGTGAAAGAGAGAAAGTTCAATACAAGCGAATAAACTGAAAACAAGCAAAACATTATGCGACCTAACAACAAATTGTATGAAGTACAAGTGCTTCAAACCCTCATTCTACCCTAGGCATGTCCCTATATAGCTATATGTGCTTTACTGGTTGGGTTGCTGATAAGACCCCAATTCTGGCAATCACTCCACCTGTGAATCCAATCTTGTTCACTATCCAAATACACACACACAGAGCAATCTGCCGGTGTAAACAGAGCTTGAAGGAAGATAATAAATGGCTATTCCAATTAATCCCGGCAACTGTAAATTGACTAAGAATGGCATTACAAAGTGTACCCTGACCAGAAAACACTGTTTGGTACACCCTTAACTGATCCCCTCCCTTATGACCTAGGTTTGTCCAATACACTACACACTTTTCTCCCCCCCCCCCCCCCCCAAAAAAAAAAAAAAAAAAACCCCACCACCAATGCCTATTAAACCCCTTTCTTCATAGGCTGGCTTCCGACAGGACATCTCCACCTCTCCCTGTGGCTGATTCTGTCCCCTGATGTTGTCTCCAAATTGAGGGGCAATTTACTGGCAGCTCAGTTCAATTGAACCAGCAGTAAATTAGGGCTTTAAACACCCTGCAATTAGGTCTTCTAGGGCAATTCGAAGGTGTACAACGGCTGTTTAGGATTATATATGCCCTGCAGCTAAGGGATTCTGTCTTCTAAACTCCAGCAGCAAGGGTTTCTGTATATCTAGGGCTGATTTAGGGTTGGTGGGGAAAGGGAAGGGTTCGGCCAGGCTGTAATAGGGTTGGGAATCAAGGTAATTAAATCAGTTCGACAGAATTTTTATTTTAAATTTAATTTCCACAACTAGGGTTTAGGAAGCTAGGGTTTCACAGTTCCTAGTGTTTCTAGAGGATGGTCTAGGGTTAGGGTGAGTGTTAAGGGAGGAAGAAGGTGAGGGATTCTAGATGGAATGAAATTTGGAAGAATGGTTGAGGAAAAGTAGGTATTTGAAGTCTAGGGTTTTAGGGTTTTGTAGAGAAGATGAAGTGCAGGAATCTAGGGTCATGTGAGGGGATAGGGGTGGGAGATGCGAGTTTGAGTGAGTGAGTGAGGGGAAGGGGAAGGGGAAGGCGGTCCTCAGAGGGTAAGTGATGCAGAATTAAAGACATATTTAAGAAAAAAAAAGCCCATTGGGTTAGGCCCATCAAAGGCCTAAAGCTATCACTTGAATCAGCCCATGACTTTCATGGGCTAGGACTGTTTTAGTGGGTTAAAGTTAGCCCACCTATGTTGAACTTCATAGTCTAGACCTAAGCCCAAGTCTAGTTTTTTGAATAGTCAATAAAAGTGGCTGTGGTTTGAAAATAAAAGAACTCATTGTTAAAGGAGTTTTCCTTTGTCAAAGAGTTAAGTAATAGACAAGTAGTTGAGTTATTAATGGGTAGGTGGTGTTAGCTAGTGGTTGAATGTTACCATTAATGTTTATGTCTCCTTTAGAATGCTACATAAGGAGACTTATGTAAGAGGTGAAGACACAACTCATCAATTGAAATCAAATTGCTCTGTTAGCATTCTTTCTCTATGGAGAATCCTTGTGTTTGATCAAGGTAGGTTGATGTTTAATCCAATCGATCCACCTTGCAATGTGAAGCCTGGGTGTTACATTGGTATTCTTAATTCCCTCGTATTGTCCTTTCAATTTCTTCATCATAGTTCTGTCCCCGTTGTGAAGATCTATTCAGTTTGTATTATTGTGCTATTATCCTTATAATACCACTCTAGTTTCAGCCCTCTTTCATCTTAGGTCTATCAAATCTGAATTTGATTCCCTGTGAAAGGTCCTATTTGGCTACTGTTTTGATCAATCAAATACAGTACTACATTAGTAAGGGATTTGATGGTGGGGGTTTATAAAATATAGAAGAACTAGGGTTTTGGAGGGAGGAGGGGGTGTCGCCATAAGGAGAAAGGTAGGGGAGAAAAGTTGCATAAGGTGGAAGGGGTGAGAGAGGGTAGGGGTAAGGGATGGTGGTGTACTTGCATGTTTGATGAAGAGGACAGTGTTCACAAATCACAGAAAATCTGAATGCTTCAAGGTGTTGCAGGCCCCTTCTTGGAAGCCTTTAGCACTCTTAACATTCTCCTTAAATTCAATTTTTGTTTATCATAAGCTATTCTGATTGCATGTGGTAGGTTTATTTATATAGCCTTTACATTGAAGGAGTCGCACTAGTACTCAATTAAAAAAGATAAAAATAAATAAGGAGTTCTGTTTTAAGGAACTCCTACTCAAATTAAGAGCTTAAAATCATAATTTAAGAAGAAATCCAATTTCAAATAGGATTCCAACTTGATACTCCTGAAGGGACTAGGACTCTGTTGTAACATTACAACCAAGGAGTCAAATTCAAAAATAAAAGTAGATCTAAACTCCTGACAGGACTCTGAATCAAACTAGATCAGATTGGGTTTGACTAGGAGACCCAAAATGACCGAAATACCCTTGCTAGGTTTGGGTTCCTCGGTCTATAGAGTGCTGGACAGCATCCCTAGCCCGTGTTTCGGCTAGTGGGGCTTTTCGGGGTTTGCCCTTCTGGTTACATCACCCTCACATGATTAGTTTGGTTTGATCCCCTCCAACCCCTATATACCCTGTGGTGTGCACCCCTATATTAGTGCGTTATCAACATTTTTCTCCTTCAGGTTCACCTTACCCTCAGGGTGAACTCAATCTTTCATCCAACCTAGCCAGCGTTGTGCTCCTCCCACCCTTCATTTTGGTCGCCCGATCTTCTTTCTCTTCCTCATATAGTAGTAGGACCTTAAGTTGTGTGTAGTGGCACTGGTGAGTCTTAGAATAGGATGTGTTGAACCAAGGGGCGCCGGCGCCGGCGACACGGGACACGGGAACGCCAAGCGGGCGACGGAGGGGTTCGATGAAAACGAACCCCGTGATGGGTTTTGGTCATTTGACCTGAAATTTGATGTGTAGCCAATAAACACAGGAGTGTATTTTGATCTAAACATTACCAAACTAATGTTCTAATCGACCCAGCCTACAAGGGACGAAAGCCCGAAACTAAAACCAAAACCATAAAACCAAATCAATAAAGCACAATCATTGACAAAACGAATACAAAAGTCACCAACCAATAAAACGAAACCGGCGACAAGACGGCCAGGTGGAGAACGACTGAGCTCAGAGCCAACAAATACAACCACATCTCATACGATATGAAAATTGTCAAGTAACATTCACCGTAGTCTATAGCGGCATCTCCGCCGTGAGAACCCAAGAGGGAAGGAGAAAGGGCAAGGAACGGCAGCCAGAGCCCGGGACGAAGACCGAGGAAAGAGGGAGAGGGACACCAAGCCCCAGATACGAAGAACAAGAGGACACCAAGCTCCCAGATACGAAGAACGAGGGGTACAATTCCCATACATACCGTCCATCCGAAGGAGGGAGAGGGACACCAAATACCGAGGCCAAAACCGGTGTGGAGCCAGACCATCCAAGCCAGGACCCAGACGCAACGCCGATCCCAGGATTAACAAGTCAGGAGCCCCGATGGGGCTGGCCCGATGGATAGACGACCACGCGATAATCACCACCAGATCATAATCCCGAGTGGCATGATCAAAATGCCCCGTCCGGGGGGGGCTCGGCTCCGGTAGGGAACAGTATACGCTCCAATTCCTCCACCACCACCACCACCACCACACCACCACCACCACCATCATCATCTCACAGACTAGGCGAGAGGGCAGGGAGGCCGCGGCTCCTCGGGGGATCATCCAACCAGAGGGGGCGAGGGACCCCGGGAATACTCACCCACATAACCCCGAGGAGCAGGGGGCCTCCTCCGTGGCAAACCGGCTCACGCCAACATCCACGAGTGAGGGGATGGTCATCTCGGCAACATCAAAATATCATCGAGATTGATGTATTGCCTTCACGAGCCGGCATAGCGCCAACCTCATATTATAGTGAATAAACGCGAGGTCATAGAGGGCTCCCAAGGTCCTCTTGGGAGTGGATCATGCGAATGTACTCCAATCCTCTCACATCAGAGGCGAGCAAAGTCGAGAAGATCGAGCAATCTTGCAAGTTTGATGAACATGCCATGAGATACCACCATTCAGGCATTATCACAAAACATTAAGTTAGAAACAAAAGTCAAAAGACCAAAACATTGATGCAATAAACAATCATTAGTATTGATTGGTATCTAAATTATTTAAACAATTTATACAACCACAATGTGAAATTTCAATGTCTCACCTCAGTGGCAAAATGATGGACATCTATGGCTCCAACGACACGAGGGCATCCAAAGGTGTGTCCAACCCAAATGTTGACTATATGATACTTAGGGTTTAGAAAATATGCGCATAATTAAAAAGCAAAATTAGTACCAACACCAAAGACCAATACCTACAATGCTACAAGCCCAAAGTCTAAAGACACAAGTCTACAACAAAACAAAACCCGAATATTACGCCCAGAAGAGGATGCAGGATGAGCGTCCATCGGCATGAAATAAGAAAGCCGATGTCCCAGGGGGAAAGCATCTAACGCAGGGATGATCAAGGGGGCATAGGGGTCCCTCAGGAAGAGTCACCAACGAAGAAAAGGATAGGCGAACACACGAAACATCTCGAAATCAGGATGATATGGGGGGGGCATGGTGGTAAATTATCACAAACAAAGAAAGAAATAAATATCATACAAGATAATCATAAAATAATATAAATATAATAATATAAGATGAAATAGTAGATAGTTATCACGGATACAAAAACCACGCGATGCAAACAGGATGAGGCCCGACACGAGAAGCAAAAAGGAAAGGAAGAAAACACAGACCGACACCAAAGCAAGAAGAAAAGGAAAACGGGACAAACCAAGCCAGAAGCAAGAAGGCACAAGGCCACAAAGGAAAGAAGCACAACACCCCAAGACCAGGACAAACAACACCAACGGACAACCAAGACCAGAAAGGAGACAAACACGAAGAAACACCCAACACGAACAAAGAGAGGAGCACAAAACACCAAAGACCCAAAGAAACAAAACACAAGGAGGGAAAAGGAACAACCCACAAAGAAAAAAAGAGACCGGGGAGGAGAAAAACCACAAAAACCAAAAGCAAAACAGAAGGAAAAGAAAAGAAAAGCCGACAAAAACAAAACACACCCCCCCCAAAAAAACCGAAGAAAGAAGAACAAACAAACACACAAAGAAAAAAAGAAAACAAGAACCCGAGAAAGAGAACCAAAAGAAAAAAAAGAAAACCAGACAAAGAAGAAAACAAAAAAAACAAAAGAAAAACAAGCGAGAGGAAGAAAAAAAAAAAAAAAAACAAAAAAAAAAAAAACACAAAAACAACAAAAAAAAAAGAGAGAAAAAAAAAAAGCCCCAACAAAACAAAGAAAAAAAAAAAAAAAAAAAAAAAAAAAAACCCCAAAAAAAAAAAAAGAAAAAAAAAAAAAAAAAAAAACAAAAAGAAAAAAAAAAAACACAAAAGAAAAAAAAAAAAAAAACCCACAAAAAAAAAAAAAAAAAAAAAAAAGAGAAAAAAAAAAAAAAAAAAAAAAAAAAAAAAAAAAAAAAAAAAAAAAAAGAAAACAAAAAAGAACAGAAAAAAAAAAAAAAAAAAAGAGAAGCCAAAGAGAGAGGAGAGAGAAAAAAGAACGGGCGGAACGAGAGGGGCGACGCAATGGGAATGTGTGATATGTCGCAATTTGCATGGTTGCAACAAAAAGTTAGCCTTTTGTCCATTTTTAACTTTATTTTTTTTGGGGTTAGCCTCTAGGAAAGATTGCTGCCGCCAGTTGGAGTTGCCTCTTCTCGAGGAGACGATACTGAGTTGTCGAAGGGTTTGCTGCATTTTGGCTTGGTCTGTCTGAGCTGTTGGTCCTGAATCCAGTTCCACCTGTGGCCACAGTCCATGGGCTGGGTCTCGGCCTACTTGGGTTAATGATGCTGAGGTTCACCAATTGCTGGCCACTCCTTGGACCATCATGTTAGGCTGTGCATTCATGGGCTTCTTTGGCCGACATAGGTTGATGTTCTTAGCCTCGATGGAGTGGGCCAAGTCGGTTACTTGGGCCAGGCTGCCAGGCTCAAAACAGATGCACCTTAGCTTGGATATGCTCCCCTAGCCCTGACGTGAATGCACCATAGAGCCAAGTCTTGTTTCCTGCTCCAGCAACGACAACTAGGGCTTCAAAGTGCCCTCTGTACTCCACCACCAAACCCATTTGCTGGAGGTTGATCAACTATTCCTGTGGACACCTAGATTGCGACGAGCCAAAGTGGCACCTCATCTCATCCTTAAGTTCTGTCCATGAGCATAAGGTTCCCTATGTTGAAGCCATCCCAATCCAGTGCTTTCAAAGCAAATCATTGCTATCTCATCCTTCTTCCTTGGTGGGTTCATGGAGGCATGAAAAATCTCTCTACCCTCGTAATCCACCCTATGGGGTTCTCTCCTGTGAAGATAGCCATCTGCAGGTGTCGTGGGAGGTACTCTCGACTTCCTGGCATTTCAACCTGATGTCTGTGCTGGCTCATAAACCATCTCTAAGGGTTGTCCCCCCTACCATTGTCTCGAGCTGCCCTGAAACCCTGTCTGTAGTGAGTTCCGGCAACTGCGACTTCACTTCCACTGCTTTTCCATGCTTCAGATAAGCACATAAATCATTTTGGAAATCTTGGTTACTCTGCTCTTCCTTCTCCATGTGCTGGCATCTGCCCCTGCAAATTCCTCACAATTATTCCAAGCTTCCATGTGCTGACATCTGCCCCTGCAAATTCCTCATGATTGTTCAAAGCTTATCTACTCTCCCCTCCACTCTACTCTGACCATTTCCTAGGACCAGAACAGCTCTGAAACCGCATTCATAAGGCCCCAATTCCGGCAACCACTCCACACCCTGAAGCCAGTTTTGTTCACAACCCTAATACACCCGCAGACAGCGACCGGTTGGTATAAACAGAGGTTGAAGGAACATTATGAGTGGCTATTTCAATTAATCTTAGCAACTGCAAAATGACCAAGGCAAATTGGCACTACAAAGCTTCCCTTAACCTGTAAACATCCTCTGATACACCTTTGACCGAGGGTTTTCCCCTCCCTAGAGCTAAGCTCGTCCAGTATGCTACTTACATTTCTTTCTTAACACTCCCCCCCCCCTCCGAAAAAAAAAAAACTCTCATACCGAAAGGGATGCTAACTCCCTTTCCACATAGGCCATACCCCTGTTGGAATCCCAGCATGGGTGTGGCTGCTCCCTAATAGGATCCTGCCCCCCACATGATTACTTGGGTTTGGTCCCCTACAACCCCTCTGTCCCCTATAGTACACACCCTCATATTAGTGCCTTATCAGTTGCTTTACATGAGTAAGCAATTCATAAATGATGTCTGCTTTGATAATTGCAGTCTTGGACTCCTGGGCTCCTGGGCTCACTCTGATTGACCAAACAAAGCTTGCTTTAACACTTCGTGTATTGTTAGGCTATAAATTTTGTTTCTTTGGAATGGCATATTGGTTAGACCTTGTTTAACATATGCCTTGTTATCATTACGATGTTTATATATTATTTGCTGTTTGCTTGTATTTTTGGCGTTATATAATGTTATGTCAAATTGTATTATAGTTTATGTCCATCTTATGTTTTCTTAATGTTATGACGTATGTTGTATATTTTCCCTGGGGGAATGAATGGGGTGGTGAACCCAGCGTCAACACTGTGCCATATGCCATTCCAGCATTGCAGTCCCTCGCTACCTCCTACGAACTGAATATCCTTTGGATAACCAAATTCTATGCCTAGTCTTTATTTACACAATATATGTTGTATGACTGTGTTAACATCTCATTTCACCATTGACTGCAGGACTGTTATCTCGTCTATATCCTTACGGAGATGTCTGGAAGTACATTCATGGTTTTTACTCGTACATGTGAGCAAACTAGGCTTCTGGCTTTGCTTCTCAGAAATCTTGGGTTAAGGGCTATCCCTATAAGTGGTCAAATGAGCCAGGTATATAATTTCCCCTTCAGTCCCATATTTATTAATGAAATGCATCTCCACTATGTGATTTAGGTGCCTAGGTCCACTGATTCATAAATGAGGTGATACAGGTCTGGTCCTTGTGGGTTTATTTTCCTTAAAATACACCAAGGGTTGGGTTTTCTACATCATTGAAATAGACCTCTTAATGGCTTGTAATGAGGGCTTAGTTTACATATGAAAACATCAGCTAAATATCTAGTTTGTTTTAAGATGAGGTAGGAAGGTCTTTTTAATTCGGCAATTAGGGCTTATGTGGCCTCCATGCATTTGTGTTTTTATTTTTATTTTTTGTCTGCTTTAGAAGTTTTATGGAGTCAACTGAGGTCAATTGGAGGCTTGGTGGGGATTTGGTAGTATTTCTTTTGAAGTTTGTTTTAGGTTACATGCAGTCCATGCAAGACCAATTATGCTTTATCTTCAAGTCCTATTAAGAATTCTTCTGTAAGGCTGCCCAGCCACCTATTTAAGCACCACCGTTGATTACTTGATTAATGAAAGGGACCAGGAATTAGTAATATGGATTCAGTGTGACTGACAATATCCCCATCGTAGAGGAGTTTGGTATTTGTCATCCAAGCTAACTTTAGGATATTGGTGCTTGGAATCCAGATGTTGCAACCTATGTGTTTCAAACTCCTAGGTGGAAGAAGATGTTGGTGCTTAAAATCCATGCCTTCAGTTAAGAAGATTCATCATCTGCTTCAACAGTCCATCCTCCATTGGAATAAAGATTTGGCATTTCCCCCATCCACTCTGCAGAAATTTCCCCAGGACAGCAATTAAACTTCCATCTGAAGGACCTCTTGAGAGCTAAAACCTGTGACAAGACTTATCGTAATATATAAATCTTAGAATCAGATCTCCTTCCATCAAACCTAGCCTAGCATCGTTGTCATCATTCCCTTGATTTCAGCCTCCTCCAAGCTTTACACTCAGCTTTGACCTAGAATCACTCAACCAACCCTAAAAGGTCAGATTTACCCAAATCATTCTGAACTAAAGTCAGTCCGCGCTTCCTCTCGTTGAATCACTATCCTGGAGCCACAAATCCATTGAATCATCATGGCCATCATATAGCCTTAAACAGGATGGTTCAAATTTTGCTCTGTTGGTTCAACTTTTAAGACACGTCTGGGTTATTTGGTCCTTTTATTGCCTCCCATATCAAGGCTACATTAGGAGGCGAAATAGAGGAGAGTTTTGCATTACGAATAGATGGATGAAGACAAAATGGTTGCATCCAGATTATCAAATGATCTGTATTATCAATACATCTGGCCTAGGTTTAGAGGACAGGAAAAAATTGAGACAACAACATCAAAGTGAGCTTCCAACAAGGGGTTGTGGAGACATAGGTGGCATCTTAACAATTATGTGTGATTGGTGTTTTCTTTAAAAAAAGAAAGCAAATTAGAGGACAGTTATAGACAAGTAATGTTGTATGGAGCTGAAAGTTTGGAAGTTGGGAACAACATTAAATAGACCATGTTGTTTAAGGTGGATGACAGGTACAAGGGATAAAATGAGAAATGGACAAATTACGGCTGGTTTAGTAGGTAGCTCTGGTACATGATAAGTTGCGAAAAACTTATTTCCAGTGGAATGGGCATATATGATGGAGACCTTCAAAAGCTCCAGCATGGAGTAGTGATTTGATTCAGCTTGAAAGAGCCAAAAGAGTGTGGGGCTTAGAATATAGTTGAGTCATGGTGTATCTTCACCATGTGTTTTGCTTTGGGTTGCTTCATTTTGTGCCTGGAGATAATTTTTTTTTTTTGCACCCTGTACCCAACAAATTATTCTAGTGATTTGACACACTCCCCCCAACCCAAGATCATCTTTGAGTCACTGGTTTCATGCATTTGTCTATGATAAAATGTTTTTGACAGGATAAGCGACTTGGAGCATTAATTAAGTTCAAAGCTGGAGAATGTAACATTCTGATCTGTACCGATGTGGCAAGTAGAGGGCTTGATATTGCTTCTGTGGATGTGGTTATCAACTATGATATCCCCACAAATTCCAAGGTGAGGTTTACCTTCCTCTTTTTCTTCGTTCTGTGTATATCTGACTGGCAGTTCCAAGTACAGGTTTTGTTCTAACTTTAACTTTTGGATGCATAAATACATTGAGATGTTGGATCGGAGCTTAGCATAACATTTGGTTGTAGGTTCCAGTTGGACATCGTTTTCTAAGCATATAAAATTCTTGCATCCAAACAGAAGTTATATTGTCGTATAAATCTCTGTTTTAGTTGTTGGATTTTCTTTAATGGCTGAGTATCAACAATTGGATGCAGGATTATATTCATCGTGTGGGTAGAACTGCTCGTGCTGGACGATCTGGGGTTGCAATCTCCTTAGTAAATCAGTATGAGTTGGAGTGGTATATTCAAATAGAGCAGCTTATTGGTAAGCAATGCCTTTTGTATTTGCATTTCGCGTAATCAAGGGAACTTGACCAAGGACTAATATTTTATTTTTGGTCAGGCAAAAAACTTCCAGAGTTTCCTGCCCAAGAAGAGGAAGTTCTGCTACTGCTAGAGCGTGTGACAGAAGCCAAAAGAATTGCGCAGATGGTATCATTATCATCTTTTGATATATTATTATTATTTATAAATTATAATACATGATAAGTACACGTGCCATGGTGATATATGATGATACCAACCTGCATGTATGTGAAAAGTTGCCAAAGGATGAAATATATAATCCATGGATCTGACCTTGTTTTCCAGAGAGAGAGAGAGAGAGGGAGAGGAATGTTAAAGCAATCTAAAACTTGACCTGATGTTCCTAAATTTCTTCTCACCCTCAATCATTTGGTTGTTAAAGCAAATAGGGGGGGGGGGTGGGTGGGGGTGAGGACTGTTTTTTGAATAAGCAAGTGGGATAATCTACCATCATTATTACCATCGTTGGTTCAGATATTCACTGAGATATCTGGTGCACTCCTTCAAAACAGTGTTCCAACCATCCCGAAGAACTGCTGCTATTCACCACATTCAAATCTAAATAATTTGGCAAGTGCATCTGTGGAGCATCAGGTCATCGGGTTTGTCCAAATGGTGTCCAAGTTTTGTCATGTAGAAGGGTGATGTAGCAATGTCAATCCCACGTGTTTGGGGTGTTCCACCTCTCTTGTTATAGAACTTTATTTTCGACTGGATTTTAGGAGCTATTGAAATTTAACATGTGAGGGCATGCCCTTTGGGCTTACTTGTCCACAAAACTTCAGTTCCATCCATCATCCAGATGAGAATCTCTCTCTGTGGCAGCTGGAAAAAAATTAGTTTTAAAACAGCAAGCTGAAAAATCTGAATTCATTTCCTTGAATTGCGTTTATCATTTCTAGGGATCAAATTTTAAGGTTGTCTTTAGCATTAATCCTTAAAACATTGTTGATATATATCTTTTGGCTTGCAGAAATTAAGAGAGTCTGGAGGTGGCAGAAAGAGGAGAGGACGTGAGGAGGATGAAGAAGTTGATAGATTCTTAACTTCGAAGTCTGGGAAGCCTGGGAAGTCATTCAAGAGTGGGAAGTCATTCAAGAGTGGGAAGTCATTCAAGAAATCAAATAGACAGTGATGGTTGAGGCAAGAAGACTTGCAATTTTGGTAGATTTCAATAGAAAGGATATTGCGGATAGGTTTCAAGCAAATGTATTATTCTCAGATTATTATACGAACTCATTTTTTATTTAGGAGTGAGGCAGTGAGGATTCTTCAATTTAATGATTAAAAGTATATATATATATATATATATATTTAAAGTTCGAACTAGGCATGAGCATCAACCTCAGATTGATTTTAGGCAGTCATATGGACGCTGTGTTTGTCTTGTATCCAACAGAACTTAGAAAATCTGATATAAATACGGTATGAATGCAGTTAAGATTAGGTGGAATTTGGACAGAATCTGATATGAATACAACGGTAGATAGTGGGATTGATTCAATCCATCCTACTTGATGGTTCTTCGGAATTCCAAGTGCTTTGGTGACAAGTTTATGAGTTGTTCATGCTCTCTGGTTCTCTCTGGGATATCCATGCCAGGGTTTTGAAGCATTAGGTATAGCTTATGTTTTTTCTGGTCTTGGTTTTACTCTTATTTGCTTTTGTTTAGCTGTCGCTCTCTGTAATGCTTCAGTAGATTGTGGAGGGCAACAACGAAAGGGGCTGGGTGAAATGAGCTAAGAATTAAGTAACAGAATAGTGACAACCTCGCCATAGGAGCCAAGTGTGCCATTCATAATTTCATGTGGACATACCCTGAAAAGAGTTTCTCCACAAAGCTCAGAGAAGTCAGATATTATCTCAGATAGGTCCAATTTTATACTCCTTGGAAGATAAGAAATACAAGAAAGTTCATGGTACAGTCATTGCTAGACAATCCAGATGCTCATAACTCTTCATTCTTTACTGGAATCCAGATCTTCCTGGACGGAGCTTCTCTCATGGCACGTGATATGAGGCCGACGCCATATCCAATAAATACACCAAGCACCAAAACACTGCCTACCATCACTAGTGTAGAAACTTCGGACTCCACCAACTCACCACCACTGTCGTCATCAACACCACCACCACGATGAAGAACCCGGTGGCCCGGTGCTGGGATCTCAACCATGTCATGGAGCTTCCCATCATGGTTTCCTATGTAAGACAGCCTGAGCTTCTCCCTTGTGGCAAAAAGCCTAGTGTATCCAAACTCACCCCCACGGTACAAAGACCAAGCTGGCTGGGGAAATATTGGATCCTTGGGGTGATCTAGCCTTGGCTGCCAGAGGAGGTTGTGAATCTTGCCCAGCCATTCCAATCACAACATGCACAGGCAGATCATTCCCATTGAGTTCCTTGCTCCCACAGGTGAAGTTCTTCAGGGGACACAACCTCTCATACCTATGTACGTGGCCCCAAAGTGCTAGGCTCACCTTGTTATTCACAAAAAGAGGTTCATAATGTTCAAGCAATCTCTCCGTCAAAGGGTAATCCTTGGGCCTATAACATGTAGTATACATGGGTCTGTGGCCTTGAACTACAACAAAGGGAGTTTTCTTCCGATTAACAGATTCCAAATCATGCTTGATGAAGTGATACTGGTCACTTCCAGGAAGGAAATTGGTCTCAGTGGACATATAAACAAAATGAACAACACCCACATCAAATGAGTAGTAGAGGTTTCTTGTTGCAGGAGCTTTTGTTCCAGTTGGTGCAGAAGAATTTCCAGGCATGTTAAATTTGAGGCTATATGGAACTCCACATTCACCTCCACCATCTGTGCCATACATCTGAGCCCAGTCAGGTTTCCATGGCTGCAAAGGCCAATTATATTCATGATTGCCAATACAAACATGGTATGGCACCTTAGAAGCAACAGGTTCAATCTGAGTGAAAAATGTATCCCATAACCATGAATAGCCTCTTGCATAACTGATATCACCAATGTGGGAGATGAAAGCAGGCTTGTCGCCGAGTGCTTTAAGATCGCGAATAATCCAGTTTATGGTTGACTTGCTTTCCTCTTGTGTACGAAGGAAGGTTGAGTATGGGGCTGAGGTGCCCAGGTCTCCAAATAGGAAAGCAATTGTCTCATCTGCATTTTTTTTCTGGATACAAAGGTGTGAGTTGAACTCCAGCTTTGTTCATCACTTCCAACCTGTAAATTGTAATGCAGATTATAAGTGATTTTTGAGTATGAAGTAACACCCCAGATAGAGAATTGTGGAATATTTGGTCACCAAGAAGAAATGATAAAGCCTCATTGTCCAGAGTAACACGGAACAGTGTGTGCTTGAGATGTTTCAGTATAGTTTCCAACTCTGGAACAGAATTCCCATTTTGGTCAATACCCATATGTTCATATCCAACCATTGGACTGGTTTAATACTAAAAGCGTTTGAACTGAGTCTATTTCGGGAGTCATCAAGCATATCCTACTGCTGGTGGGTTCCTAAATTTCTAGTATGGAGTTATATTGAACGCATTACAAAAATAAACCCAAAAGTATTTATGGCTGGAACAGAGGATCACTAAGACTAAATAAACCATAACCCAAATCAAACTTTACTCATCATTCATCAACCAGATTATGAATGTTGATGAAAGACACACACGGATAAAACAAGAGAGAAGAGAAGGTTTAAAGGCATATGATGGAAGACCCACCAAGAAAAGATAAAGACAGAAGTGAAGTATTCCATCTCACCTTGTAATAGTATCTCCTTCCGCTCTTCAGATTCTTCATAACACCATTATGAATAAACCCAGGATCTCTCCACCCAATAATATCATTTGCAGGTGAATCACACATATCCGATTGCTCATAGGTTCTCACTTCCGTCTCAACAACCTCATCCAACTCATCTTCCTTCTTCCCATACTTCACAAAATTTTTGTTTCCATCGGCTGTTATAAACATAACCCTCATCTCATCATCCTTGTCGGTGAACGCCAAATGAATCTGTTCAGGTCCATGACCCCTCTCGAAGTCCAGCAGCTCCGATTTCCCCAATAGATGCTTCGTTCCTGGCAAAGGGTTGTGATCCTGATCGAGTCGAGATGGGTCTACCTCGTCTTGAGTCCATCGGAAGATTCGAAATTGATAAGCAGAGCGGAGATTGACCAGAGAGAGATTGACAGAGCACGAACCCGTCTTCCATTCGTTGCAGGAAGACAAGAAAACGTAACCAATGAAGTGGTCGTCGGAGGATTCAGGGGGAGAATAGATACCGAGCCAGTCGAGATCGGATGGCGAGTCTACGCCTGTCCAGTTGACTCGGACTGAGTCACCGGACTTGGTGAGGGTCTTGGTACTCAGAGATATAAAGACAGGAGAAGAAGATGTGGGTGAGAGAAGGATGAAGAAGAAGAAGAAGAAGAAGAGAAGGGTGGTGGTTGTTGGAATTGAAGGAGACATTGGTAAGCTTAACAGTAGAGATGAGATGAGAGACACTTTGTTCTGTGTTCTTTATGATTCTGTTCCAGAACAAGCCAAGTCAGCTTTAAGGGACACATCCCCAGATTGCCAAGCCTGCCTTTGAAGTTTTATATATGTTGGGATCCTCTGCTTGTGCTTTGTTTGATCCTGTCAAACAAAATTATCCACTCTGGTTACCTGGCACTTCTGTGTGCCCAGTGCTGTCGCGTGGATATCTTTTGTGTGGCTTTTGGGACATAATCACAACTGCTGAATCTTAAAAATACTACATGTCATGATTCAGAGTCAGATAACAAACAAAGACACAGTTACATGGCAGAATATTTTCTGCAGTTTTCAAATATTGCCCAGTTTGGTTGTTTGGCTGATAGTATATATGGGATTTTCTGTAGTTTTATGATATTCTTTGCTTTGGCACCTGGAATCAAATTTTTTGGCGACTTTGGCACCTGGTTTTCTGTTATTTTATGATATGGTTCACCTTGGCTTACAACATAAAATTTTCCTTTGACAAGGATAGGAGGGGAGATATTCTCCTTGAGATGCTGATGCTTTTCTTTCCTTTCAAAGTTTCCATTAATATTTGCTTGTTTTCAAGAGAAAGAAATAAAGACATGGGAAGCAAACCTTACTGTGGCCCCACTTCAGTTTGTTGTTAAGGAAATTGAATGAAAATTTTCATATACTGTTGGCCGGCCCTTCGCTTGGATAGTGTGGTTTGGGTGTTACGAATTTTTGTTCGCGGCTGCACGGATATCGTCCGTGCAGCCGTAAAATTGTGACACGTCTCATTAGGATATCCCATGGTTGAAAAACAAGAGCATTGAGTAATTTACGTGTTAAATTAATAAGTTTTTCTAAACTGCAGAAATCCACTCTCAGTTAATCATATTTACAAAAAGAGGACTTCTTTGATGGTTGAGAAAAATGAAATCGATCGAATGCCCATCCTGCATTTCACAATTTTACTCTAACTTTACTTCCGTTTCTTTTCTATTTCTCTTTCTTTCTCTCTCTCTCTCTTATTCTGTTTTGGTTGAAACTGCGTTTTGTGGGTTCAAATTAGGGTTCCTTGATTCCTTCTCAATTTCATTTCAAGGTTAAGGGTTCCAGGTTCAGGGTTTGTGCGATTTCATTTTCTCCCAGTCGTCTTTGAGATTGAGAAGAACAGAGAAACAATTTTAAAGCATTTCAAGATCGTTTTAATGGAAAAAAAATTAGTATGTGGTGTGTTTAAAGAATCAATTGAAAATTGCCGTTCTAAATGATTGGGTTTATGTTACCCCATATGTTGGCTTAGCAAGTGGCTAGTCTTAATTACTTCCACAATTCTTCTACTTTGGTTCCATTAAATGAAGGAAATCGAAACCCATATGTAAACCCGTATCAACCAACAAAGACGAAGAACTCTTCGCAACTCCTTCCCAATCTCAAAGATGCAACTCCAGCATCCAATGCATCATTCAAGCTAAGCTTGCTCCAAGTATGAAACGAAAACCCTTTTCTGACCAGTTTCACTCGATTGGCTAAGACAGTTCTAGAACTTCTCGTGAGATCGCGTGTAAAGGGCTGCAAAAAGAGGCCCTCTGTTTGTAAATTTGACTCAATTGAGAGTAGACTTCTGCAATTTAGAACAACTTATCCATTTAACACGTAAATTACTCAAATGCCTTTGTTTTTCAACCATGGGATATCCTAATGAGACGTGTCAGGATTTCACGGCTGCGAGGACGATATCCGCGCAGCCGGGAACAAAAATCCGGGTGTTACTTGCCTCATATTCTTCCCACAGGCTTTGCACACCTTCCCCAGATTTCATAAGGGACTCTGATATCCTTGAAAACAAAACCTTGTGCAAGAGCAAACCTCTAGTCCTCTACCCAGTTTTGGGGAAGCTGAAAACGCATTTTCTGCCTGATTCATCACTCAATAAGAATATCTACGCCTAGATCCACTGTACAAAGCACACTATTATGTTCAACAGTCGAACTCATAGTTCAGCATTTTTTCATATTTTATATTTGGTGAATAGTTCATCATTTTATAAAAGATGCATAACTGTCATATTTGTGAGTTAAGAAAATTAGAAAACATCCTCAAAGTGCATTTTATATAATTAATATAGACGGAGCTTCGTCCCTGCGAGGGGATTCGAACTCTGACCTCCTACGTGGAAGCGTTGGGCTTTGCCAACTGAGCTACCCCTCGAATTTATCCCCCAAGGAAATTTTTTTGTAACAAAGGCGCTTTTTATATATAGGAAAATTGGGGTTGGGGTAATTACATATGCCGCCGGTAAGGATTGAACCCATAATCTCTCCACTGAGAGGTGAGTTCTCAACCACTGCACTATCCTTCCATTGGCATCCCCCAAGGAAATTGCTTGGGTCATGCGTCAACCGAGATTTCAGACCGTCAGATCCTAAAAGGAAATTGTTTGCTTGGGTCATATATCAAATCAAGATTTCGGACCATCCTGAAAGGAAATTGCTTGGAGACCATCACGGAACAAGCTTTGAGGGGGCATTCTCTTGGATTGCCACGTCATAAAAGGTTTCAAAGGTCCAATTGCGAAGAAGTAAGGTCTTGAAATTAATATACCATATTCACACCCATAAAAGAAAGAGAAATTAAAATATCCTATTGGCACAATCGTTCATGTTTCTAATGGTGACAATAGAATCAATAACTTGCAAAAAAAGAAGAAACAATTGAATTAATTATGAAAGTCATTATATTTTGAAAAAGGATTTGGGGATATACTCTCCTTGAAATACCGATTTTTTCTTATTTTGTTTCTTTCATTAAAATGAAAGGAAAAATGTTCTTCTCTTTCATGGTCAAATATTGGTTTTAATGATGGATATTGACGAGTCTGGATCACCTTCTCGTGGCAGAGCATTAAATATTTTTTTACCACACAGTTTGTGTAAGGTCCATGTTTGAATTTTATAAAAGAAAATTCAAAGATCAAACCATCTTTGAATCTGCATGGACTCACACAAAATATGTGGTAAAATAACACATCCGGGGAGATGATCTAGATTGGATATTCTTTAGGTTGCATGACTGCAAGTATCTCTTGCATGATTCTTGGATCGTGATCATGATGGTTAGATCTCAAAAATACCACATCGCAATACAAGAGTAATGGAAGAAATATCCATGCAGCAACAAACAAATTTCTGACAACCCAACATTTATGCAAAGTTACCGAATCAATCCCCTGAAAAAGACATGACTAAGGTACTACATATCACTGAATTTTGGTGATATCAGGAGGGGGCAAAACGAAACCCCCCCGAAACAAGATATTGCTGAAATCGGCATTTATGCAGAGTTACCGAATCAATCCCCTGAAAAAGACATGACTAAGGTTCTACATATCGCCGAATTTCGGGGATATCGTGAGGGGGCCGATTTTTATGCTATTCTTGCAATTTTTAGGCGATTTCTCTTGGGATTCTACAACAAAATCTTTAGAATCAATGGACAATTTTAGCAATTCTATTCCAATGATTCAATATTCAAAAGGTAATGTGCTAAATGTAATTATGAGGAGAATCTACATAAAATAGTTCAAATTAATAAGACATTTTATATCTTACCAATTATATTCTAGTGATTTAGTCCTCAAAAGTCAACATGCCAAATGTGGTTAGGGAAGAATATATACATGAAATAATTTACCGAAGCAATTTAAATTATGAATGAATTTTGTAATAGAATCTTAGAATTAATGGATAATCATTTTAATTATGTCCGAATGATGTAGGCCTCAGAAGGTAACATGTTAATTGTGGCTAGGTAGGAGAATTTAAATGGAAGAATTTATAGGAAATAATTCAAATTTACCACATATTTGCATCAAATACACCAAAGTTATTGACCAAAAATACCCCCAAAACTGTGGGCGAAATTTTCTGAACTGGGGGGCGGCAAAATATCACCGAAATCTATGCGATGTTTCGCCCCTTCGCCCGGTAGTGAACCCGGTGAAATTTCGGTCCTTAGACATGACCTCATGAGCAATCCCTCTTTGAATAGACACAAAAGTGTAGATACTAATAACTCAAGCTAAAACTGCAGACACAATGGTTTCAATCGAAGAATGTAATTTTTAACTAGAAACCCTAGTATGAATCATCCATTGATTGCCGAAATCAATGAATGAAAATCACAAGCAGCACACAAGTTAGGAATAAAAGATTTGCACATAGACAGTAGCTGACCGAATGAAAATTTCAGGTGGAAGTTCAGCACTAGAGAACTTACAGACCTCAAGTTCAGACAACAATTAGTATGCATATAGAGTGCAAGATTCTTTAATGGATTCCACTGGCTAGATCTCATATTAAAATACTAACCTGGTTGAATATCGTAGTTCAGCATTTTTTCATATTTTATATTTGGTAATTAGTTCATTATCTGAGTGTTTATAAAAGATGCATAACTGTCATATTTGTGAATTCGAAACTGTTCTGGGTCCAAAATGATTCATATTGGAAAATAAACAAAGGATGAGATCATAGTACAACAGCACTAAACTTGAAACAGCAAACCCCATTCTTTTTTTTTTTTTTTTGGGCCAAAGAGCAAACCCCATTCAAGGTATGGTACAACTTCTTCAACGCTTCTAACAAAAAAAAAATTTCTTCAGCTCAAATGCTCAACTGGGGGCTGAGACCACCAGACTAGACTCTGTTGCAACTCATCCCCATTGCAAGGTTAACAATACAGCCTTAAAATTCTTAGCAACATACACTTAAGCCTTAGAAACTTAATGGACGTGTATATATATGTATTACATTTTACATATTTTACAATGCAGTTCTCAAAAACAGTAGAACACGGCAAATTGATGTAACAAGTTCTATCCCAGCTTTGGTCTTGGTAAAGAGTCTCTTCAGACAGCTTGGGATGTCAGATATTTTCTCACTATATCCAAATTTTTACTCGGGATTTAAAAGACAACAAAGTTTGAGGTTCGGTGGTTACCAGCAGACAATCAGGTTCTCAAGCTTCTTCGCTCTTCACTGGAATCCATATCTTCCTTGAAGCACTTCCTCTCCTGGCATGTGACACGAACCCAAAAACATACCCAATAAATACCCCAAGGACCAAAACACTCCCTACTTTCACAAATGTAGAAAATTTGGACTCCACCCCCTCAACCCTGCTGTTGCCACCACCATTTAGAAGTCGGCGGCCTGGTGCTGGGATCTCAACCATGTCATGGAGCTCCCCATCATGGTTTCCTATGTAAGAGAGTGTGAGCTTTTCCCTTGTAGCAAGAATCCTGGTGTACCCAAACTCGCCTCCACGGTATAGAGACCAAGCTGGCTGGGGAAATATTGGGTCCTTAGGATGATCTGGTCTTGGCTCCCAGATTGGTTGCCAATCTTGTCCGGCCATTCCAATCACAAGGTGCACCGGCAGATCATCCCCATTAAGGTCCTTGCTCCCACAAGTGAAGTTCTCTACCGGACAGAACCTCTCATACCTATGTACGTGGCCCCACAATGCTAGGGTCACTCTGTTATTCACAAATAAGGGTTCATAATGTTCAAGCAATCTTTCTCTCAGAGCAGAATCTCTACCCTCATAGCTTGTGGTGTACATGGGACGGTGACCTTGAACAACAACAAAAGGGGTTTTCTTCCGATCAATAGATTCCAAATCATGCTTGATGAAGTTATATTGATCGCTTCCAGGAAGGAAATTAGTCTCAGTGGACATATAAACAAAATGAACAACCCCCATATCAAATGAGTAGTAGAGGTTACGTGTTGCAGGAGCTTTTGTTCCAGTTGGTGTAGAAGAGTTTCCAGGCATGTTAAATTTGAGGCTATACGGAACCCCACATTCTCCCCCACCATCTGTACCATACATCTGAGCCCAGTCAGGTTTCCAAGGCTGCAAAGGCCAATCATATTCATGATTGCCAATACACACGTGGTATGGCACCTTAGAAGCAACAGGTTCAATCTGAGTGAAAAATGTATCCCACAACCACGAATAGCCTCTCGCATAGCTGATATCACCAATGTGGGAGATGAAAGCAGGCTTGTCACCGAGTGCTTCAAGGTCACGAATAATCCACTTTATGGTTGACTTGCTTTCCTCTTGCGTGCGAAGAAAGGTTGAGTATGGGGCTGAGGTACCTAGGTCCCCAAATAGGAAAGCAATTGTCTCATCCGCATCCTTGTTTTTTGATACAAAATTCTGAGTTAAACTCCAACCTCCTTCATCACTTCCAACCTGTAACACAGATAGTGTGAGAACATAAAGTCATTTGAGTATAAATTAACATCCAGATAGAATTTGTAAGAAATGGAATTGTGGAATATTTGGTCAATGAGAAGAGAGAGAAAGGAAAAGAGGATAACTCAGATTTAATATAACATGCAATAGATTTACACAAATAGAGGTGGGATCACTCGTTGCTTATTAAAAACTGAAGAGACTGAACAAGATAATAGCTGGATGATTTTGGCCATAACCTGAATGAATTGGCCAAAACCACATCCTAGGAGATGATAAGAGGAGAGCTTCTTCTCGTCCTTATTCCACATACTAGTATATATCCACATGCACAGCATCACTTAACTCATCATTTGCATGCATATTCAATCTCCCATTAACATGGAATTCAAGCTAAAAGAGATATTAAGCCTATTTTTGGGTCCAAAGAAACCTAAGTTTCAAATTTAGTTTAACTTAGGCTTTATTTGAGATCCCAATGGATTATATGAGTTATAGACATGTAGGCTTAATAATTTGGATATGTTATTGTAATGGGACAATTTCTGTCTGCCCAAATATTAAGTATTGAAGTCTTGCACGAGATTAAATAGTTAGATTCTAATTTACTGAGTTCTGGAATGTAATTTTCAAATTCGGAGAGGTTTTTTTTCCTTTAAAAATGAATCTTAGGCTGCAAAAACTCCTCATTCCTTTCCACGCATTGGAGTTTTCTATTTAATTACCAAGCAATGAGATGGGGCTGTACTCGCCAACAGTGATTTTGGCAATTGATTGCTTGGCTTTATACTGCTACTATGTGAAATGCAGGAACTCGAGTTGGAGACTAGGTGGGTCAGCGGGAATGTAACCTAATTTTGAGTGAGAGGCTCAGCCATAGCAATTCCTTTTATATTTTCCATCTTCTTCTTTCATTCTCCTGAAGTCCAGGTGGGTAAACCATTTCAGTTAATTTTTGGCTGCTGTTTGCAATTCTGCAAGGAATCTGTCTCTAAATGAGGATTCATCACTGGAGGTCACTGCTTAACTGATGCACAAAATACTCAAGGCTGGGCATATCTATTTTAGGTGTTTATTAGGAAGCAACAGTGAGGTACTATCATAGCAACATTTGAGATATTTTGCGTTTCCTTGTTGATGTTTATACACTGCCTTTGGCCCAAGTGGGGAATGATCTGGGCTGCGGATGGGAAACTACTGAGGATTACAAAATTTTGTTATCTAGTTCCAATTCCATTGTGTTGATGAACTGTAAATTTTAAACATCTGTTCAAGTTTTCTTCCATATTCTATATGATGAATGGATAAAGTTATCTTTGTTTGATGTTGTTCTGTTGTGTGGTTGTAATGTTATAGCTCAGTTTTGATGAATGCCCATATCTTTATATCTAATCATTGGATTCTAATAACACTTGAAGGGTTTAAAGTACTAGGGGAGACCCAAGAGACCTAGGTTTTGTAGTAATGTGGCATTGATCTGAGTTCTATTAATCAAATACTTTCTATGGCTGCTTTGAGTTCCTATTATTCTGCTTGTGGGTGGGATTTTGAAATCTTATCTTGTGTTAGATTGAAACGTTACAAAAATAGTTCAAAGATATTCGTCTCATGACCAATAGAACATTGGGCACTCAAAGAAGCCTACCTTAAATCAAACTTTTTTTTTTGGATGAATACCTTAAGTTTAACTTGAACATAGTTTCAGTTAGACTAGGACTGACAAACACTAAAGCCAACACAATTCAATAGGCAAACCATCCCTTCACATTGGAACTCTGCATCACCAAAATCCCACTTACTAACCAGATTATGAATGTTGGATTTTTTTTTTGGAGGGGGGGGGGGGGGGGGTTGGGGGAGATAAAATTATATTTGATTATGAATGTTGATGACAAATATAAGAACAAGAAAATAAAGTAATTGATTTGATGGACATATATATAAGCAAAGGCTTTAGATTCCAAGTAATATAACTCATCAAATTTGGAAGTCCTTCAGTAATCGTGAGAAACAAAACGCTAAACATGATACATTAAAAATGATAATATATTTGTTCGAACCAGGTATCTAGCTACAAAACCAAGCATATTGGGTTTAGATAATTTAATTGGGGAAAAGAAGCAAGTTGAATCAATCTGACAGCAAAGTCAAGAGACCTTAAAAACTGCCCCTGGGCTAAGATTTTGTAATCTGATAATACATAGAACACCCTAATCATGGTATCCATCACCAACATAAAGTAATTATCCGTTAAGATCATTTTGTATGAAGCATAGTGAATTCCAAGATATGAAAATGAGTACAGAATCAAGTGGGTGAAAACAATCAATCGCTACAGTTCATTGTAAATAATGAAAGAAACAAAAGCTAAGAATAAGATAAGGAAGGCGAAATCCATCTCACCTTATAATAATATCTCTTCCCACTCTTCAAATTCCTCATAACCCCATCATGAATAAACCCAGGATCTCTCCACCCAATACTATTATTCGCAGGCGAATCACACATATCCGACTGCTCATACGTTCTCACTTCCGTCTCAGCAACATCATCCAACTCATCTTCGCGCTCCCCATACTTGACAAGATTTTTCTTCCCATCAGCTGTTATAAACATAACCCTCATCTCATCATCCTTGTCCGTGAACGCCAAATGAATCTGTTCAGGTCCGTGACCGCTCTCGAAGCCCAGCAACTCGGTTTTCCCCAGCAGATGCTTCGTTCCTGGCAAAGGGTTATGGTCCTCATCGAGTCGAGATGTGTCGACCTCGTCGTGAGTCCATCGGAAGATACGGAACTGGTAAGGCGAGCGAAGATTGACGAGGGAGAGATCGACGAAGCAGGAACCCGATTTCCATCCGTTGCAGGAAGACAAGAAAACGTAACCGATGAAGTTGGCGTCGGAGGATCCAGGGGGTGAATAGATGCCAAGCCAGTCGAGATCGGATGGCGAGTTTATGCCTGTCCAGTTGACTCGGACTGAGTCGCCGGATTTGGTGAGGGTCTTGGTGCTCAGAGATATGAAGACGGGAGAAGAAGATGTAGGGGAGAGAAGGATAAGGAAGAAGAAGAAGAAGAAGAAGAAGAAGAAAAGGGTTTCCATTGGAAGGGAAACGCTCTGGTCTCTCTTCTTCTGCTTCAGCTTCATTGGTTCTTCAGCATTTTCTTTTGTTCTAGTCTTCACTCCCCCTCATCATCATCAGCTTATCGGTATCGCGGAACAAGCTGAGTCATCTTGAGGGGCATGTTCTTGGATTGCCACGTCATCACAAGATTTCAAAATCCAAGTTCCAATTGCGAAGAAGTAAGGTCTTGAAATTAATATGCCATATTGATACCCATAAGAGAAAGAGAAATTAAAATATCATATGGCACAAATCGTTCATGTATATAATGGTGACAATTGAATCAATTAACTTACAGAAAAACAGAAACAATTGAATTAATTGTGCCAGTCATTATATTTTGAAAAGGATTGTGGGATATACTCTCCTTGAAATGCCGATGTTTTTCTTATTTTATTTCTCTCATTAAAATGAAAGGAATTTTTTTTTGAATAATTATTGTTGCCCCTTGTACTCTAATTTTATTACTACTTTATCCTCTCTATTTTTTAAAATTGCTAATCCAACCTTTAACTTTGTTTAAAATTACTAATGTCTCCTTCGGTTAAGCTCAGTTAGTTTACTGATGATGTGGTATCTATATATTTTTTAAAAAAATCCAAAAATAACCTTACAATTATATCTTTACTTATTTACTCTTTTGCAAGTTATAATACTATCATTAATTAACTATGGAGAAAATTTAACTTTAAATTAATTTTTCTTTTCTAAAAAGAAACTACCGAATAAAGAAAAGACTTGATTTTTCTTCTCTAAAAAGAATTCGCCGAATAAAGGAAATATGTGATTAAATAAAATTTAAAATAGAAACTAAAATATTAGGAAATATCAAATGTAATTCAAAGTTGAAAATTGAAAATCTCATAATATATGCTAACCATTGTACAAAGTATGTGGTCCCACTAAAGCCAAAATTTATTGTAAAATATAAGATTTTAAGGATATAATTGATATTCAATATAGTTTCTGAAAATGAGGGTAATGTCATATTTTTAATTTCTTAATTTTAATGAAGGGCAAAATAGACATTACATATTTGATGTTAACAACCACTTAACACCGTTAGAAGTGAGGGGGGCAACAGTAATTTCATAAAGAAAGAGGTTTGATTAGTAATAAAACTAAAGTAAAGGGGGGCAATAGTAATTATCCCTTTTTTTTCATGAAATCTAATATTGGTTTTAATGGTGGATATTCTCGAGTCTGGATCAGTTCCTCATCGGGGAGCACCAAACACTTCTTTACCACATAGTATGTATAAGGCATATGTCTGAATTTTATTATAAAAAAAAAACCCTATGTCTGAATTTTATTAAAAAAAATAAAAATCCAGAGATGAAATCATCTTTCGATCTCACATGGACCCCCACAAAATATATGATAAAATAGCATACTCGAGATATTCTTTAGGTTGCATGACTGCAAATATCTCCTGCGTGATTCTTGAACCTTGACCCATCACACGCTCCAAATCTAATAACTATATATACTAGGGCTGCAACAAGGTTAGGTTGAGTCGAGTTTTTACAATCCCAAGCCAGCTCTATACATTCTAATCTAAGTCCATTTCCGACCTTGCCCTAATTCAAGGTCAATGATTATTGTTCTTGACCCTAAGCCTTACGGGGCCAAGTTAAGCTCATTCCCGCGCTGATTGGCCCTGTCCCTAGCCCTTATTGGCCTTATTCTTATCGTTGTTCCTAATTCATTGAGATCAAGCATCTGAGACAAAATTATGGCCAAATTTGGGACTAGGGTAGGGGGAAAAAAATGAATAGATTGGGATAGGCCTGACGGGCCAAAGAGTAATCCTAGACCCGCCCTTAGGCCTGGTTAGGGCTAGAATACTTTGGCCCTAAGCCACCTTCAGGGCCAAAATCTTGAACTCAAGCCTTATTCGGCTCGGGGCAGATAAGGGCCAAACTTGCACCGTAAATTATATACAAGAAAGAACAAGAAAGATCACGATGGTTAGATCTCAAAAATACCACATATTGCAATACGGGAGTTATGGAAGAGATATCCATCCACCGGTAAACAAATTTCTGACAACCCAACATTTTATCCATAGTTCCTAATCAATCCCCTGAAAAAAGACATGACACCTCATGACCAATCCCTCTTTTAAATAGATAAGTGGATAATACTCAAAGCTAAAACTGCAGACACAATGGTTTCAATCGAAGAATGTACTCTTTAACTACAAACCCTAGTGTGAATGAATCCATTGATTGCGAAATCAATGAATGAAAATCACAAGCAGCACACAAGTTAGGAATAAAAGGTCTGCAAATAGACAGTAGCTGACCAAATGAAATTTTCAGGTGGAAGTTCAGCACTATAGAACTTACAGACCTCAAGTTTAGAGTGCAACTGTGCAAGATTAATGGATTCCACTGGCTAGATCTCCTATTAAAATACTGACCAGGTTGAATATCATAACCATCCTATACATAAAACTACATAGCCTGATGAATGATGTTTTTTCACGCCCTCTGCATGGCTACCAAGTATACAAGAGATTACAATAAGAACATAATCTACAGTGCCCCTAAAATGAAATTTACAACCCACAATTAACAAAGGAGCCAAAGGACAGTCATCAAGCTCAAGAGGATGCAAACCATGCAATCCGTTCAGTAAACAGTGCATAGACGACAGTAACATTGGATCTGGAAAGCTTTTGATCAAGAAGGTTTCTGGGGCATGGCCATGAAAATTGAAGGCACAGTCTTGAACTGCATGGGTGTGATGCAGAACCCAGTGGCTTCAAGCAAAGTGGTTGAAGCTCCAACGATTGCCATTGCAAGTTTCCCTGCAAGAAGAACAAACATGACAGTAACCATTCGATCAATCAATTTCTTACAAGCAAAACAAACATGACAGTAACCATTTGACCAATCAATTCCATGGAGATTGAAGTAAGTGCTGTCCCTAAATTTGGTAAGCTTTTGACTAAGGAGGTTTCTTGTACATTTCTCATTAAAAAGAGGAGGTTTCTCACTCCCTTACATAAAATCAACCTCTCAGCAACACCAAGAAGCACACTCTTCAATGCCTGAAAAACCCAAGTTTCCATTCTTCCGTCACCTCAAAACTTAAATTCATAATTTAGTGTTGATGGTTCAACAAAAGCAAATAATTTGCCTTTCTGGTAGATCCACCTAACATCAAGAAAGAATATAAACAAAAAGTAGATGAAATCAAAATCCATGCCACTAATAACCTTAGCTTCCCATATTGAGATGTTTCAATGAGAATGTACTTTTCTGTTAGCGGATTCCTTCCCTATACAAGAAGGATCTCTAGTCACTGTAACAAATATAAAGTAGGCTTGCATGCTACACCCTACAATTTGATGAAGCTCAGGAAGAGAGGGAAAAGAAGAAGAAGAAGAAGAAGAAGAAGAAGAAGAAGAAGAAGCAGCAGCAAGTTTGGCTTTGCCACCTGCTATGCTGTGAGAGACAGTGGTGAGAGACTGAACAAGGCCATAGGCGAGAGACCTTGCCATGTTCCTTCGTCCACATTTTATTTTTAGCATTCTGAAGTTCATTCCCATGCTCATTTTTTGTTTCCTAAATGGAAGGCCTGCAATTTGCTGTTGTGTAGCATTTGTAGGGTTCTTTTTTTAATTGCTACTCTAAAGGCTCAATAGTGTAGCATTTCACATTGAGGATTTGAAGGGATGTTCCAGCACTACAATCGACTTGAATCTTTGCTACAACAGTCCTGCGGCTCCTGCTAATGGTGAGAATCTATGGTTGCCATTTTCTGTATGGGTTTCTGTTACATGAGTTGCATCAGTTTAATTATTTTTCTTTTCAGGGCAGGAGAGATAGAGAACGAAGGGATTTGGATATTTATGTCCATGGGATGCGATGAGCAATTGATGGCAATCTAGAATGGAAGTCTGGAACTGCGATGATGCATAGATATTTTATAGTTTCTAATTCTGAAACTGAAACTCCAAATTTCCTCACATCCAACCACTGATTGGAGCCATACTTTGAGAGGTTGAAGGTCTTACAGAAACCTAGTAATGCTATTACTTTTGGAGTGATCTGGGAGCTACCAGAGAGTTCTGCTGGTTCTGCACCTCTACAATTCTGTTTTGACTTGTGACTCTTGTTAATGTGTTATGAATTTGTAACATATCAGCCGGTTATAAATTATTACAGTCCAGTCCTCACCTTAATGAGTAATCAGTTACAGAATGAAGGGGATCTTAAAATTGGTAATCACAAGTGAACAAGAAAAGCAATAAATATAATCCCACAAATTAGTAACATGTTGAAGCTGCAAATAGGTTGATCAATTCTTCACAGTGGAATGAATTGCCAAATATAAGAACTCAATCAGAAAGGAAAGAACAGAGATCAAACAGAGTTTGAAACCCCTACTTTGTTTAACTTGATGGTGAAGTTGCCACCACTGGGTTGGCTGATGGTAATGGATCTTGGTAGCAATGAGATGAGAACGCAACTCCAAAATACTGATGAGACACTGCAGAAAACAATCCCAGCCACTTTCAGAATTTTTTAAGTCAGTTATTGACAGCTGTAGGGGTTGGGATTGATTTCCTTCTTCCACCCCCCCCCCCCCAGCAGGGTGTGTGGAATGGGGCAAAAGGAGGGTGGGCGTCTCACCTGAGGTCTCTCATCCTAACTCAGGATTTTCACAATTGCACAAGGCAAAACTTCTATTCTTCAAAGTCGTATACAATGATAACCTCCCTTACAAACTTTCATAAAATACTCAAAAATAGACTTAGATACTAAAATGGAAAAGCACAATCCAATTCCAAATGAATATCGTAACAATGAAAGTCAAACAACAAAAAGAAAATCCTCAAAGTAGGAATCTGACCAAACAAAAGAAGTAAATCTCATTCATCCCAAAAGAAATGAAGTGACTCTCATTTTCCTACTTCCCACCCATATTTCAGGCTTATAAACCACTAATTAAAGTGGCCAATTACAAAATAAACACATTGATTCAAATTCCCAATACATACATAACCCGTACCAACGCTTATTTCTGCTAAAATAAGCCTTCTAAGTGATTTATCTAGATCAAGTATTAGTAACAACATGCCCCCCCCCCCCCCCCCCAAAAAAAAAAAAAAAAAAAAGGAAAAGAAAAAAAGGGGAAGAAGAAGAAGAGATAAAGTACAGCATCCAACAGCTACACAAAAACCCTCTCAAGGAAAGAATTCCAATCGACCAGCTGAGAAGGTTGCGATTAGCAAATGGCACATAATTAAAGGTCCAATTGGTAAATATCAGACACTCTTGAGGCCCAAACAAAGGTCCCAAATGAAAATATAAGCAGTATAAGTAACTGCAAACTAAGTAACAACATCAGGTTATAGCAGACCAAATAACTCAGCATCAGGTTGCTGTAGACCAACAACTATGCATTGGTGGTATTGAATACTATCTTCACCAGTAAAAGACGTTGCTGAGTACATGAGCAAATACACTATAATCTTCACCTGATGACTTGAGCAGATAAGAATCTCCAATTTCCCCCCTCATGTGTATACTTACACATTACCAAATAGTGCAGAGGATACAATTAAAAAGAAAAGTATCTCACCATCATATGGCAGATGGCAATAATAATTAGAATCATGAAGGATTAGTGTCAGAATAAATCCAATAATCAAGAATGGCTGCAAACAATCTCAAATAAAAAAAAAACTCAAGAACCCCAAAAAGGTCACGAATAAAATCTGAATAATATCCAACCTTCCACTCACTGTAGCAAATAATCTCCCGGCAATTACCAACAATTAGTGAAGCAAAGAAAAACCCAATAATATACAATCTCCCCATCACTGTAAGAATTAATGTCCAAGCAAAATTTTTTTTAGATGAATAAAGAAATATATTAAAAAAAAACATGACAATGATACAAGAGGAGAAAGGATAGGGGAAACAAGCATCTCAAGTGGGAGGCCTAAAAGGAGAGGTGAGATTCCAAGAACTAACAATTAGCCTATTCTTGGGAGAATCAATCATCGGGGGGTGGGGAAAGGAGAGGAGTCTAGAATAAACCTCAAAACAAATGTTCTTCCAAATCATATCAAGGGAACGAGATTTGGAAGACCAACGCCTAAGATTTCGCTCCCACCATAAGTGGTGGACAACCGCACCAAACACTAGCTTGCCAACTCGATCGCAAGGAGAGGACCCAGGGAAGGCTCGTAAGCACCAAGCCCAATCTAGGGCAAAGCCGTAAGAGCATCTCAACCTAGGCCAAATGGAGGCAAGGGCTTTCTCCCAAAGAGATCGGGAGAAGGGGCATAAAAAGAAGAGGTGATGAAGGTCTTTGGGGCAATTCCAACAAAAGATGCAGTTAGGGTTAGCAGGGGTGTGGCGGCTTATGAGGAAGGATTGGGTAGGCAGGGCTAGGTTAAGGGCTCTCCAAAGGAAAAGGGAATGGCGGGGTATGTGACCTTTAAACCAAACAAGTGGGGCCCATGGAGCCGAGGTAGAGGAAGGTCTGACAAGGTTCCAAGCAGAGGAAGTGGTAAAGAGATGGAGGAGGTAGGGAGCCAAATAGTGGAGTCATGGTGGGTGCCAGCTATGAGGGGGGGGGGGAGAGTAAGTTCAAGCAAATTTTCAATAAATAAAAACTCATGGGAATTTTGTAAATTCTTGCCACATCAATCCACATCAATGGGACTGCTCAAGCGAAAAATACCAAACAGTTGGGCTCCAAAACTGACCCAGTAGCGATGGCTTATGGAACTATCCAATCAGCAAGACACCAAGTGTTAACTTGCAAATTCCAATGTGGAAAATATTCAGAATCTTCCACGAGTATACTGGCATAAAGAAATAATTGGACATGTAGATTTAAAAACATAGGCAGTACCCAGTGTGCAAGGTTCCTGCACTTAGCAGGGTCTGAGGAGGGTCAAACTTACGCAACCTTACCCCTGTTTCTAATGAGGCTGTTTCCAGGATTTGAACCCAATCACCAAACATTCAACAAGTGAACATTTGACCAAGACACCAACCATACACCTGGAAATTATTGCTTGGGGATAGACTTGCCAGTAACATTAATTTAGATATTTACTAAATCAAGCATAAAGAAAGGGGCTTACACAGAAACACATCAAGCAGATAAAGACACCGACAAAAGGGAAGATATCGTGGATGAACTTTAAGTGAAGTGGTAGTTTGGGGAATTCAGAAGATAGGGATACCAATTCATTTGTTATCAACCTTTGGGAAAAAACAGAGGTGGTAACCTAGGGAGATTCCTCCTGCAACCTTTGACAGATGGCAACCTTTAAAGTAAGTTCAAATCCCAAAGTAGGGTAAACGGGGCCCAACAATGTAACAAATTTTCAATAAATAAAACTCATGGGAATTTTGTAAACTCTTGCCACATCAATCCACATCAATGGGACCGCTCAAGCAAAAAATACCAAACAGTTGGGTTCCAAAACTGACCCAGTAGCGATGGCTTATGGAACTATCCAATCAGCAAGACACCAAGTGTTAACTTGCAATTCCAATGTGGTAAATATTCAGAATCTTCCATGAGTATACTGGCATAAAGAAATAATTGGACATGTAGATTTAAAAACATAGACATTCCTCCTAGGGAGATTCCTCCTGCAAAAAGGCAGTTGCGGAAACTCAAGCATGGCATAATTTCTTCTTCAACTTCCATGTTCAACCCTTGCAGCAACTGATGCAAACCAGAAACAAAAGGAGACACCATCATAGAATACTTTGATCCAATCCAGTAAATATTGAAAGAAGCACCATCAAATTTCCAATCGAAGAAGCAAAAACAGGAACCAACAAATGAATCTTTGATCTTTAGCCAGAAATTCTAAAATGTTCAACATGTAAAAATTACTAGTTAGTGCTCTGCTCGTGTCGCTCCTTGCTTGAGAAGTGGCATACTGAAAAAGATTGGAAGATCAAACAAGCAAGAAGGGAAAAGAAAGAAGAGAAAGAACTGGAAGTTGGCATCTAAATAACCAGTGGCTTGCTTACCAAGCCATATACAAGACTCCAATCCATTAGTAACAATTGAATCCTTCAGATATTAATCCAGCAGCAACATAATCTATTCAATCAGATGTAAGGTTTTCAGCATTACAAGAAATCCCATTTCAAGCAGTATTAAATTAGCAAATCAATTAGTTATGATTTTTCTTGCAAAATCTTCCAAATGAAACTGCAGTTCTACTTTTATGAACTAAGGTTTCCTTCAACCCAAAACCCAGAAAAAGCCATCAAAATAATTATGATGGAGAGAATCAGGAACTGGTTACAGCTCTGATTCCATGTCACAAAATCAAAGGATCTGTAACGAATATCTGCAAGTAGGGAAGAGAGAAGATTGATGATAATAGAGAGACGGAAGAAAAGTGCATAATGGAAGAGAGTCAACACCGACCCAGCCCCTATGTATTAGAAGGGCAAACCTAGCGCCAAAGGCTTCCGCACAAGTAGAATCCCTGGTGACCCCGGGGGGGGGGGGGCACAGGCAGCCCCAATACTAAGTCAACGTCAATAGGAAATTCTTGCACTTAACAAAGACTAAACAAACTAGAACTAATAACCTATTACAACAAAGAGTAATAAACAGAACCATGATAAGGGCACAGCACAGTGGTACATATCTTAATAGGTAGGATACTGAAATTTAGTATGATGATGTTTGAAGCCATCAATAGAAAGGCTGTAACCGATGCACAAGGCCTCCTGCATTTAGCGGGTTTGGAAGGTTTAAATGTATGCAGACTCAGTCCTGCTCCAGCCTCCAGAGAGGCTGTTTCCAGTAGTCCACCAATAAATGCAAGCAAAATGAGACAAACAGGAAATAGAACACACTCATTATAGGCCATAAGAATTCTATCTAAGCACGGGCAGTTTAATAACAACCCTCATGAAAACCAACCCTAGGAACAATAAACCTACTTGCCAAGCCACAAGGATTCAAAGGAAGCATCATGACAAAACCTCTCTTTCAGAACAAAACACAGTTATTCACTTCTTATAAACCTTGATAGCTAAATATTTACCTTTAACTTTGAGTAAGATTGTCTTGGGTCCCACTGGGACAAGCCATAGACTCTAGGGGTTGATTTTGCTGAGCCTACAAAAGTGAGAACCTGTAAGTAGAAGCTGAAAAGGAAATTAAAATTGATGATTACTTTGCACAGTTTGAGGAACAAAAACTTTACCATAGCAGCACTTGAGGTTGAATCTTTCAACCACAAGCAAGTATGAGTATCATGTCCAGCACAATTACATTTGGTGCATGTCCTAATTCTACTCATCGATTTCTCAAGAACCGTTTCGGAAATGCTACCATTTATTGGAGACTCACTCATATTGGTTTTATGGGGATCAGCAGTGATTACTGGGATTGGATTATCAACCTGGCTCCAGTTTGGGTTCACTTCTTCATAACTTACACTGACCATGGTTTCTAGTTTGGGGGCATTAGCTGCATTCTTCTTCGCCTCAAAAATTTTATTTCTAGCCTCTCGTAAAGCATTTAATGCCACTTTAAAACTGTGGTCTGATGCAACTCCTTCCTCTGCACATTTAACGGCTTCCTGTAATAGGATATTGTATTGAAAGCTTTTGGCCTTCTGAGAATTGGCTTGCATCTCAACAGGAGTTATTAAGTCCAATGCAACATCATCTTTCGAATTTCTTGTCCAACGCTTCAAAACATAATGTGGAGGCAACGTAAAAACATTTGTCGCTTTGAACACAGCAAGCACATGTCTACAGAGGATGCCTTCAGACTCGAACATCCTGCAGCTGCAACTAGCTCTTTGTTCAGATAAAATAAACCCAACAGAGTATACTTTATGCTCTTCATCAAATCTTGCCACCTCATAATTACTAATTTCACCATCCTCCCTAATTTTTTTCACAGCAAGCACAAGAGATTCAAAAATTTCATCCTGGAATAAAGTGAAGATCTTCCTCGTATAAAGTTCTGCAGCTTGTTTTTCTATAGGCAGTGGTGTCTTCAGGACTGGCTTGGTGTAAAATGTGTCGAACTCTGCCCTTGCTTCTTTCTCAAACCTGTCATCCAAAGCCTTTTCATACTGCTCTGCAAAATCTTGTAAAGTAGTTCTTGCATTCACATACCCATCAAAAAGTGATGTCACAGATCCACCACGATGGGTTGCAGACATCCCTGCAAAGAATGTGTCAAGCAAGTACACTGGAACCCACTCTTTACGATCAACATATAAGGATTGAAGCCATTCATTCCCCCGCAGGTTGTACTTATCAATAAGAGACTGCCAAGCTAATTCAAACTCTTCAATCGTCTCACTTTTGTTGATGCACTTATCAAATTCCAATTGAAATGTTTTTGGAAGTGTGCTATACACATGGCCCAATTCCTTTGGCATTTTCCCCAAGATATGCCACTTACAACATCGATGGCAAGAGTTTGGGAAAACCTTTGCCACAGCATTCTTGATATTCAAATCATGATCAGTTATTATTAAGCCAGGCTGGCGTCCAGACATCGCTTCAAGCCAGGTTCTAAAAAGCCAACTAAATGTTGATTCAGTCTCATCTGCAAGCAATGCACAACCAAACAATACTGACTGCTTATGATGGTTAACTCCAGTAAATGGAGCAAATGGCATTTTGTACTGATTCACTTGGTAAGTTGTATCGAAGGCAACCACATCAGAAAAGCAATTGTAAGCAATTCTTGATCTTGTGTCAACCCAAAAAACACTACTCAGGCGATCTTCTTCATCAACCTGGATTGCATAAAAGAATGCAGGGTCACTCATTTGCATGATCTTAAAAAACCCCAATAGATTCTGGGCGTCAATACCAAAGGCACTTAGTCGTCCTTTCCCAATATAATTACTTTGATCTTGGGAGTTAAATCCAATCTTGCTATAACTGCTACACTCTTCAGTTAAGATATTTACAGTACTGCTTGTACTTATCCCAGGGGAACCAAGAGTATTAATCAAATTTCTCTTTGGATCGTAATCCTCTCTATGTGATCGAAGAAAATGCCGCATCTCTGGAGTTACCAATTCATGATTATGATCCTTCTCCAATTTTGCAACATACCATTTCCCAGAATCTCGTCTTCTTACAGTCATCAGCGCTTTACAACCTTCCCTAGTGATTGGTCGTGCCCTTCTCTTTTTGGTGTTATCACTTGAATCTATCTTTCTTGCACGTTTCGCCCGACGAAAACCTTCTTTTGAGCAACAGAATTCACGAGAAATTATAGAATTATCCTTCTTTGAACGGTAATACGAGTTTACCCGAATGCTAAATCCCATCTGCTTAGCATATGCATTGTAGAAATTCCTAGCATCATCTTCAGAAGAAAACTCCATATCCATGGTTGGTTCAATGATTCCACCAAGCAAACATGAAGATAAGTCAAGGTTCATGGAATCTTCATTCCCTCCACCATCCACAACCATAGGAGCTTCAACATCCTCAACAACACAGCATTCTTCACCTTCATCCCCCAAAGTCACATAGGCATCCACCAGTTCTTTATCTTGATTAACAGCCTCTATCTCCATCTCATTTATCCTTTCTGCTGAAATATCAAACTATAGAATAGAAAAAATTCCAGATGTGCAGCATCATGCATTGAAAGAGAGATGAATTGGCTGATAGCAACATATTTATCTTATTCAATCGAAACATAACAATATCCCAATCAATTTCCTTTCCCCTTTATCGTATAGGTTGAGATGAATTGGCTGATTGCAACATATTTGTCTTATTCAATTGAAACATAATAACATACCAATCAATTTCCTTTTCCCTTCATCGTATAAGTTGATAGTGTAACCAAAACAAGGAAATTGCTTATCTCAAGATCTTTAATAATTCACCTTGAGTAATGGCCTGAAAGAAATGATGTAAACAAGTCAATTCATTCATTTGACAACCTTCACATAGAAGAGTGTAACAAATTCGACAAATGACTAATACTAACTATCATCTGGTGAATGAAATAGATAGGGCAACGGGAGGATATGGGGGTGGTCTAAAGTCTCAACTGAAGCAACAGAGACAACTAAGCACTTCTTTTTACTCAGTAAGTAACAACAACAAATAGGCTTGCTTCAAAGAACAATAATTGATGGGTGTTGCAGAATGATGGTTCATTCCGGAAACTAACAACATGCACGTTATGAATACTGAAGATAAGGAATTTCACTAGTATTTCCTGTCCAGGTTCCAAGACAACTTCTTTTAAGTTAAATCAGTCCAGATAGCTCTGATATAGTACTAGAAAAGAGAAAGAAGACGAACAGAAAATTTATCTCAAGCTTAAGTCAGAATCCAACTTCTAAGTGTAATTTTGTTCTTCTTCACTCAGTCTAAAGAGAAGGGCTTAAACCAAAATGCTAATGCATGCACATGCCCCAGATTAAAGGTGACGCAACTGTCACAAACCAGCATGAATCCCTCGAAACCAGAATGAATGTGAAGGAAACTACCTCCTCAAAGAGTAAATAAGAGGAGAGTGGAAAAACAAAAATACCGAAACGATTCAGTGCGGAACCCTATGAAACTTTGCATATTATAGTTTCTTGGATTAAAAAGGTGAACAGAGATGCGTAGCAGAGAGAGAACCATACCTGGGAAGTTGCAGGATGACGCCGTTAATGAGGGGAAGAAGGAGAGGAGGAAGAAGAAGAAGACGAGGACGATAAGAGGAGTAGTGGACCAAAACAAAGGTTTCCTTCTCTTTCAGATCAAAACATAAAACGCACCGCAGCCGTTCCATGATTCAGTTCTGAATTGTCAGGAAGATCTGACGGCCTAAATTTTGTTTATAGACTCTACTTATAGCGTAGTGGACTTGGATCGTGGTTAAGGCAGATTTTAATTTAGAGCGGAAAAAGAATGAAAAAATAAATTACATAGTAAATTACACACATACCCTTTGAGTTTGCAAATTATTACATTGACATTTCTTAGAATTTATTTTTTATATCCTTATATCTCAAATTATATATCAAATGCACAATTATTAGAATAATGAATCAACTGATAAACCCATCGGAGTTTCAAAATTCACAAAGTGCCCTCTTTCACTTTAATGGTTTCGGCTCGGTGTGGTTCGGGTTCGGGTTGGCTAACAATTTGCATTTAGGTTCGGACGATTTTGAGACCATCACAAAATATTGTTATTCACTCTCAACAATAAATTTTGAGTATAAAAATAGAAAGCATTTGAAGCAAAAGATATTTTGATGGCACTCAATGTAAAAGTTAAACTTAAAATATATTAGGGCCTGTTTGGTTACATGAATCTAGAGATTTCAAATCTCTGGATTCATGAATCTGAGAATTATACCCGTTTGGTTGTAAAAATCTCTAGATTCTTGAAATCTACAGATTCACGTTTTTAGTGTAAAAAGGTGAATCTGTAGATTTATGGGTAAGGGGTGAAATCCAGAGATTTCAAAAAAGCTATACAATTGTACATTCACAAAAATCATGTCGATCAAATAAATTTTTAGGATGAATTCACAGATTTCATTCCACAACCAAACACTTAATTTTATAAATTATAACTCCATAGATTTGAAGTCTATAGATTTGAAATCTCGAGATATTTGAAATCTCCAAACTCATGTAACCAAACAGGCCCTTAAAGAATTAAAGTTCAAAATTGAACCAATAGATGTTTCATATATGTGGATGTAATTGAATAGAAAACTCTATCTTTAAAACTCTATCTTAGTAAAAAACCGTAGGCTTAGTCGAACTAGTCCACTAAAATCTCTTATAAACTATAATTTAGTAGAACTAATAAATTAACGAGCTGCACACGACTTGGCCTGGACTAGCCCAAACAGTTTGGGCTTTGCCCCCCCAGCTCAAACACAGCCCATTAAGTTTTGATTTGCGTTAATTCGGGCTATAACGGACCATTACAAATCAATTTTAACGGTTTGAGTTGCCAATTGACACCTCCACTGCCAGTGTTGGGTATTGGGATCAATTGTAATATAATAAGCTCTAGGGACATAAATGTAAAACTTTGCAAACTTAGGGAGTGTATATGTAATTTGTTCAAATGAAAATAACACTATTGTACACTGATAGTAGAGTACTTCGCTTTACCCAAAGATTTTGATCTAGTAGGGGGATCCCTAGATTGCCTGGTATTAGATTATCATATTGTAGCCCAAAAATTAACCACTTGTTCTTTGTTGATGATTGTATGTTAATTTCTGTTGCTTCGATTCAAAATGCTTCCACCATCTCCTCTATGCTTTTGGAATATGAATATGTGTCGAATCTTCACATAAAATTGGAGAAGTTAACTTTGTTATTTAATAAGAGAACACCTTCTAATATTATGATTGATGTGGTGGCATCTCTGGGCTTAAAAGAAGGGCAATCTCATGGGACTTACTTTGGTCTTCCCTTATCTATAAGAAAATCCAAAGTGTAAACCTTCTCTTTCATCTTAGACAGACTCAATTCAAAGTTGGTAGGTTGGAGAGGTAAACTTTTGTCTTTGGGGGATAAGAAAATTTTAATTAAGGCTGTGGCTTTTGCATAACCAGTGTACGCTGCTGTGTCTTGCTTTAGTCTTTAGGATCCTCAATGAAATTTATCATCTCATGTCTCAAAAGATCAGGAATCTATGGTGGAAAAATGACCAAGGAAAGGGTCTTTACTGGGTGAAGTGGGATATCATGTGTAAGAGCAAAAAAGAGAGGGTTTGGTTTTAAAGATGTTTTTTTTGCTTTAATAAAGTTTTATTGGTCAACAAAGCTGGAGACTCTTGACTAATTCGACTTCCCTATGGGCTCAAATAATATTAGCCAAATATCTTAAAGAAAAGTCCATATTAGAGGTTGAACCTTAGTCATATTGTTTCCGGGGCTAGAGAAGTGTTTTAATTGGGAGAGATGTGCTAAAACATGGCTTGATTAGGCAGGTAGGTAATGGTTTATACACTTACATTTATCATGACCGATGGGTTCCATCTTTTCTTTTCAAATATATCTCTAGCACCCCCCCCAAAGCCAATGGGCTTTCACTTGTGCATATATCTGTTGGCTTCTTTGTTTTCTCATTTGGAGGTTGTTGCAATATTAACCATTCTCATCCTCTCCTCTAATACTATGTACTCATGGGTGTGGTACAAATCCAGACAAGGAACTTTCAAGGTAAAATCTGTCTATTATCAATGTATAGCAATGTCTAACTCTCAGGTAATATTTCTTTCTTACTATCAACATTTTTTTGTTGAATATAATATTTTATCAAAGATTAAGCATTTTTTTTGTGAAAAACATCTCATGAGGCACTTGCTATAGAAAAATCTATTTTTCATAAAAAGAGTTGTCAAATACCCTTATGTCTTATTTGAGATAAGAATGTTGAAAATTTTGGTCATACTTAGCTATTTTGTTCTCATGCAAAAGAATGTTGGAGAATGTCACTTTTTTTTTTGTACAAAGGGGGGATATTAATATGCCTTAGCAAGAGTCGAATCCACGACCTCTTCACTAAGAGGTACCTCTTCACTAAGAGGTGTTGGTTTCACCACTAGAACAGCTCTGCGTTGGCGAGAATGTCATTTTTTTTTTTTTTTGGTTTGCTAACCCCAATTTCCAAGGCTTTGCCTTGACTAATCCGGTGTTCGACCCGGGTCACACACCTGGCTGTGGTGGGTGAGTCTCCTAGCGGGAATTTTTTGCATCCACAAGGTTTCGATACCGAAACCTTGCTTAAGCGGACCAAGCTGCTTACCACTTGGACCAACCCCTGTTGGTAGAATGTCACTTTTTAGATTAGATATTTTCCTACACAGTTGGATGAATTTTGCATCTAATAAATTTAAAGATTGTAAGAATCAAATTATTTAGATCAAGTGTGATGCTCTTTTATGAGGTGCATTTGGAAATCCATTCTTTTTAGGAAGTGATCTTTCTATTAGACATACACTCATGTCTTTTCATGCTTTATGTGCATAAATTCAATCTTTTGACATTAATATTTCTAATGGGGAAACTAGGATAACATACTCTTTGCATAGAATGGATAGAGTGCATGATGATTCAGAGTTATTTTATCTTTTTGTTGATGGATTGTAGGATTGTAGATCTAATTTTGGTGGAAGATGATGCAATTTATGTGATGTACAATAAGAATTTGTGGCAACCCAATGCATTGGAAATGAAGGCTCATCAGTCGCAATGATGAAATTGAAGGCAATTAGGGATGGTCTCCACTTGGCAAAAGCTTTGGGAATTTCAAAGGTGCATCTTAGTTCGGACTTCAAAGCAGCTATTCAAGGTCTTAATACTTTTCTTGATTTGAGGTGCTTAAGCCTTATTTTTGAAATTAAAATAATTGTGTTGAACTTCACATATATTAGATTTGCTTATATATCTAAGAATATATAGAAATAGATTTGTGGACTTTTTTGCTTGGAGAGCTAAGCTTTTTAAATTGTGTAGACATTGGTGGGGTATACCACCTTGCTTTGTTGTTTTACCTTCCTTGTTCCTCTCCAAGACTTTCTCTTTGGACGCTTCTTATTAATGAAAATTTTATACTATTGACCCAGAAAGAAGAAAAAAAATCCTAGTATTTTAACAATAGAGATGATTTTGAATCATCCAGAGTGATAGTAGCATGTGTCAGAAAACAACTCCCTGGCCTATTTGGTATCTCATTTGCATTTTCATTTTTTTTATGTGTTCATAGTCCATTTTAACTTTAAAAAAAAAACCCTCAAAATCCATAATAATTTTTTTTTGTCTACTAAAGATTATGGGTAAAAAACTCATTCTATACAATTTGTACACAAGTCACTTAAAATCCAAATGCAAAAAATTCAAATACAAATTGAGGGTAAACATACATTACATTTTTTTTTTAATAAGAACCCTATTGTTTTTCATTTTCATCACTCCCAAACCCTAACAACATATTTTTGATTTTCATCATTATTTTCTTTTATATCAATTTCTTATTTTGACATACCAAATTATCTTTATTTCCATAATTTATTTTGGACAAAAGTTACCAAATCATTTTTCAATTTTGAACAAAAATTGTTCCAATTATCCATTTCCTTCTAAATAGGCAAACAATTGATACCAAAAGGCCTTACATAAGGAGCGTAAACATAATAAACTAAATTATAAGATATGTAAACATGATAATTTGCAAACCAAGGGTATATATGTAATCTACTCGCTCTTTGTTGATGCCATTTCCTAACTCATAGGGTATCCATGTAGCGTTTAGATCACCTACACTGATGTTTTTCAACCACATAATAGGGATGACGCCTACTTTTGAATAGTGATAAAATAAATTAGAGATAGTATCGCTAGTGGGTTCTACGTAGGTTCTACCCCTTTTATATAATTGAGAGTAGCGTCTAGTAAACACATACCTCTCCCTTGATGGGAAAGTGATTGATGGGGAAATGATTTAGAGTCATGCATGCAAGGGTATTGACAAAGTGGCAAAATTATAAATTGAATCAAATTTGATGAAAATTAAGGGTAAAATCGTCTCAACAGTCACAATACCGAGTACGGAGTACTAATACCCCAATTCGAGTCCTGATACCACATCAAAGTCTGGATCCTATACGTTCAGAATCAAATATTATAAATTTTTTCTTTTTGGGTACTGGTGCTTTTTTAATATTGGAAATGTAATCCAGTCCGTAAGGGTCGAACTCAAAACCTCTTCACTGAAAAGTATGAATCTTTACCATTCAACAAACCCTGCATTGACAATTCAAAATATATATATATTTTTTGTTTTTTTTTGAATGAAATTCATCTGGGCTAGCTTGCGCACACCACGACTACATTCTCAAGGCGCTTTTTATATAATTAATATAGGCGAGGAATCGTCCCTAGCCCCGAGGGGATTCGAACTCTGACCTCCTATGTGGAAGCGTTGGGCTTTGCCAACCGAGCCACCCCTAGGAGTTAATTCAGAATATATATATTTATGGGATTTTTCACGAAGCCTCTAAGATTTTGACAAGTATACAAATTGAGATCTACCCGTAATATCTCCCCAAAAAAATACAAATTGGAGACTAATGGTTGACTCAACTTGCGAATTATTATTTTTTAATACAAAGTCAACTTGCGAATTAAACCAAACGAAATTTAATTGGAAAGGGGCGGAAATCGAGGGGAGAGGTGTAACGTACGTGGTAACGTGGACATTGACTACTCACTGGTTTAGGGCTCATCAATTCGCGTTTTGCTATAGTCAAGCGCAATTAATGCGCTTGACGGTTAAGCGCACCGTCCGATTAGATCGGACGGTGCGCTTTATCTTTTCATTAAAATAATCAAAAAATCTCTTAAAGCATGGGTTTTGGTATTCGGTTCGGTCTAATGCATGAATGCGGTTCAACTTGGGCGGTTCGATCAAACGTTTTATACCTGTGTCAAATACGTATATACGAATTCAAAAACCACTCAAATATTCAAAATGTTTTGAAAAACACAAAACGAAACCGCCCAACCCTCATTTCGTGATTTCGATTTCGAGGTCCGACGAATCTGGAGAAGAAGAAGAAGAGGAGGAAGCAGGAGGTTGAACAATAATCTTGCTGCTTGGTTTTCCAGATTACCTGAATGGACGATCTGGGTTCTGCTTGTGGCCCTGACTGTGTACAATTTGGTTGCCGTCTTGGCCCCTGGCGGGCCATTGAAGCTCTTGGTTGAGCTTGCTTCGAGCAGGGAGGAAGAACTTCCGGCTCTGGTGTATGAAGCTCGCACTACCGTATAGTCGAACCATGGGAGTCGTGGATCGTCGACGGCTGCTGTCTAGGACTTATAGTCGCTAGGTCGTCGAAGTCAGGTTCTGTTGAAGTTGAACCGCCAACGAAAATCGTCTTGGAGTGGTCGATGCTGCAAATCTTCGGCCTCGACAGACAGATGACGGGATTGTAGATGCAGAGTCATCCCTTTTGGTTAGCTCCGCTGAGAGAATGCCTACGATCAGTGCAGGTTTTGAGTCTGACTACTCCACAGAGAATGTTGGGTCACTACAAGCTCAACTGTATGACAATCAACATACTGAGATTGTTGTTGATGAGGAAATGTCACCCCTTGTTAACATGCGTTTGGGAAGTGAGCGCATTAATGGCGTAGGACCCAAGCAAAATTGCATCTCTGCCAGCGGCGACGGTTATTGACGAGGATCAAGCGTCTCTTGTGAAATCCTTGTTTCCCTTTTTCACGTACGCTCGTTCTTCTCGTCTCCAGGTTTTATTTTTAAAGAAAATCGCCATGGCTCTGTAAATCTAGTTTGTGGCCTGCCTCTTATTTTATTTTCCTTACTGTAGGGGGAAAAATAAAAGGTTTTGTGGTAATACAACAATTTAATTTGGAATCTCTGGCTTGTTCCCTGTGGTGGAGGGGATCAGATCGTAGTCTCTAATTTGTCCATAGCAAGAAAGAAAAAATGATCAAGTTCATGAAGGATTTTTTTCCCCATTCAATGGATTCTTTCTCTGTGTGTGTGGAGTTTATTTCCCACTAAATTACGGGATTCAGTGGTATACAGGTGTGTGAATGTTATCTGTTCTTCATGTTGCTCACATACTACCAAGTGCACTAATGGCTGTCATCTGAGGACAATGATATCAACTGCCAACTGTCCATGCTCTCCAGCTTAATAGGTTTAGCTTATTTGATGAGAACCTTGAAAATTTGAATTAGTTTGCTGCCTTTTGGTTTTTGGTTTTCAATCCAATGTAGGATGCATTTGAGCAGGATGACTTTGAAGGCTGAATTTTCATTATTGCTTTTTCCTAGTCTTCTTTTTCACAATACTAACCACATTTTTATGAAATTAGTGGAGGCATCCCACATTATTTCCCACAGTTCGAACCCGGTCCAATTTAGCAGGTGTGGCTCACTTCCATTTCGTCTTTTCAGTCTTTGCTACTGGTCAATTTATCATTCCTCTTATTTTCTTGTTTTACAATAATTGGACTTTATGTGCTGTCATGAGTATTGAGTGGGTCTGCACTCCATGAAGGCACGAAATCAAATAAGTTTTCACGGTTTCCATCTCTAGTTGTATTGATACCTAAGCCAAAAGCAAAGGTCATTAATAAATAGCTCTAGATAATGAAGATATTATCAACATAGTGTGGACTTAAGGATCTATATCATTGCATGTGATATAGTAGGGGTTAGTTTGTACCTTTCATGATATCGCAGATTCCTACCAGATGAAAGCATGCATCTCTGGGAAAGATTGTCCTTCCTTCTGTTGGATAAACTATTTTTAAATGTTCTCTTATGTTATAATGATAGAGAACTTGAATTATTGTTCTACAATTTGCCAATGCTGATTTTCTTTAGCAAAGAATTGGTTGATCCTGGTTTTTGCATCTGGAAAACTGGTTCAAGTGCGATGCTTTCAGTTTTTAGTCAATGTCTAATTTTTGTCTTGATTTCTAGTGATACTCCTTTTATTCTGATGTATTATTCATTTTTTGTAACAGCATGGGTTTGCAAGGAACATGAATTGGTCTATTGTTGATTTTTCAAATGCGGATGGAAATCCCATCGTAACTCTGGAACAAAGGGATGCTCCTTACAGCCATTCCATGTGGGATTTCAGTTTCCAAGCTTTATACATGGTCAGTATTTACATGAATTCAGTAGTTCTCTAATTTTCTTTATTTTTTGTTCTGCTTTGAAACCTAACTTAGAGTTTTTATCTTTATGGTTTGCAATTTCAATTCCTTTGCAGGTCAGGTTGAACCCAAAGAGCCTTTCAACAGAGCTGACAATAAAAAATACAGATTCTAAGCCCTTCTCGTTTAATACTGCGTTGCACACTTCAGTGTAAGACTCCTAATTCCATTCGGAGGTGCTAATAGGGGGCCAGAGGGAGTTGCTAAATTCATGTTTTCTGTTAAGGCATGAATCGGGTTGAATGTGGATTAGTTTAATGCAGATCCAAATTTAGATTCTGATCTATTTCAAGCCATATAGTGTCTGGATCTAGATCCAATGTAACCCATACTAGCTAATGCACATCGATTGTAACTTAAACTGTCAAAAATATCAATTGGATATGGGTTGGATCTTGATAGTTTTGCTTCATTCCATTGTTTGGGGAAAATGTGAAAAAAACTACTAACCTATGTCTGGATCTGACTTTAGCACAGATATATATATATATAATCTTCAGATCCAAGATAGATATACAGATATAAATCAGAATGGATCATTTAGTTGTAGCCTTTTTGTTTTGTCTTAGTCGCTGGATTGTTTGTTAAACAAATAAGTGATTCATGATGCATATGTAGAATTCTACAGGGATCCGTAACAGGGGCATCAATAAAATCTCTCAAGGGTTGCAAAACATTGAACAAGGATCCAGACCCTAAAATTCCTGTGGAGAGCATTGAGGATAGGTTTGTATTCTCTTTGTCGTAACTATACAGTTTTCTCTAATAAATGCATGCCCCGTTGTTTTGTAAAAGGTTGTTGGGTGAATCTACATTGATCACATTTTATACAATTTGGAAAACACTTATGGCTGAATTTACTTGGTACCTTGCAATAGAAACATCTCAATTATTAATCATAGTCCATTCATTCCTTAAAAAATAAATAAATAAATAAACTGAAGGGACTCAGTGTGCATGACAGGAAAGGGCAAACCTAGTGCAAAAGGCTTCCTCACAAGCAGTTTAATTTGGGTTTGGGCGGGGGGTGGGTGTAAGGGTGGTGATGCAGCCTTACCCAAACAATTTTTTGCTGAGATGCTGCTCCGATACCTTGACTTCAGGCCACAACTGTAGTCCACTGACCGTTGTGCCAAGGCCTGCCCCTTAGTGCATAGCAACTCATAGAAGTACCAATCAGCCCATCATCAGAAAGTAAATAAAGCCTTGAAAATTTTCCTGAAAAGTCAACATGTGAAAGGTGATTTTTGCAGCTGGAAATGGTTTTGGGAAGGTGCCTAAAAATTTGACATGTGATTAGCCATGGGGATCTCTTATCCATGCAGCAGTTAAAATGGTCTTTTTCATCTGTCTGTGCTGATCAATTACAGTTAAGCTTGGCTAGTTGAGCTGGGGAGCTAACCTTTTCCATTAGTCTGTGACTAAATGCGTACATACTTTCTGTGTGGTAGTTGGCATTTCCTTAACTGAAATCTTCCCTCTGTTGTACAACTTACATACTTTATAAAGGAAGTTACCATTTTGATGGATAAAGAACTCATTTTAGAGGCACCAACTTCTGTTTTAATATGAAGTATGAGCAGTATACATTTTATTACTTCCTAAATTCTGACTCTCTTTTTTCCCCACAATTCAGGGATGTGATCACTTTTCCAGGTTTTGTAGATTGTGTGTACCTCAACACTCCTAGTCAGATAGAACTTAACAATGGATTGGGAGAAACAATTACCCTTAAGAATACCAAGTACATGAATACAACCCATAATGTTCTTGCATTTTCAACATTTAATGTTTTCCTGAGAGGAAAATGGGGGAACAATCATGTATCTTATTCTTTTTGTACACTTCTGTTTTCTGTGCAGTTGGTCAGATTGTGTTTTGTGGAACCCTCATTTAACGATGGAACACTGCTACAAGGATTTTGTGTGTGTTGAAAATGCGAAGGTACCGAATCATCTGATGATTTCTTTTGTTTCCTGAATTGCAGAGTACACTATTCTTATCATAAAATGTCTTTTGTGTTGTGCAGCTTGCCTTCTACACACTCAACTCATCACGGTCTGCTTATCAGGCTATAACATTCAATCCTCATTTCTTTGATGTTTATACAATACTAGCAGTCCAGGTGCGATGTAGCATTCTCTTGAAGGTATGACTTTCCTCACCTCTAAATTCAGATTATGATTTGTGTCTTAGTTACTGCATTGGAGCATCATGCCACCTGTTACTTAATTTTCTACGGAAAAAGCCAGTCAGAAGATGACCCAAATCCAACAACTAAGAAACAAAGTGTGGGACAAGGACAAGATTCAGCTCATATTGATAATAATGCTGCACTATTTGGTTTGTATTTTGTAGACTGTCGTCTTCTTTCAGCCAGTAACTTCAATTTGGCTTCCTATTTTGCAGACCATCGTCGTCGAGTTCTGGTGGTTTGTTGAGCTTCGATTTGGCTTCACACCCATTTCTGCAAAAAAGGTAACATTTCTATTCGATGCCTTAACTGCAATGGTATGAGACCTCTGGTTTCCTGAAGCATTTGCCTAGGTATGAGATCTCTGGTTTTCTGTTGAAGGGGTTTCGATTTGGCTTCACACCCATGAGTCATCTCTTTCAGGCAAACATACACATACAACGACATGAGATCACTCTAACCCAATTTGATCCTTAACTGCTTTATCTGATCATTCCCATTTTTGCATGGGTTCATTAAAATTCTCCTAGTATTCATTGCTTAATATGTGCAAGTGTACGATTGCCATTTATGTCATGAGCTGTTAATTTGTATGATTTGTGTACCTTTTAAGTTATTTCTAAATCATACTTGCTGAAAGCTTTTATATCTCTTATTTAATTAGAGAGTAATATGTGTTTGAGTACTTTGCTTCTTTAAATTATAAGCCTCATCTATCTAGCAAAGTCTTTGTGATTGGATGCTACATTGTGATAAAAACTCCAGATTTGAAATGTTGTTACTGATATACAATTATTTTTGACACTCTTGGTCTGCTTTTGTATTTATTGGTAGGATCAAGCTTCCCTCTGGTTCCAAAAAGATTGTACCAACCGGGTGCAGAGCTATGATTGGGCAAGTTGCAGTTGGAGGCAACTGAGAAACCCATGCTCAAGGCTGGAAATGCATACATATTCTTGTTTTTCATATATCCTTGCAGCTACCTTCAGAATTTTTTTACTTTGAAGTTTTGTAGTAAGAGGATTCAGTTAGTTTTGATATTGCCTTGAGACCTCAAGTAATGTTAATGGTGCATCATCATTTAAGATTTATTCTAGTGTTATATACTGGTATTTTCTTATAAACATTGTCCACTGAACGATTTTCCTTTTGAATTGCTTACTTTTTTGATCATGCGTTTTTTGCAGTTTGCTGCTGGGATGTGGCTGATTGAAATGCTTTGATTTATCTTGTGGATGACAAGTAGTTGATCTAATCCATGTTGTCAAGTGGTGAGTTGGTTCCTCTTCAATATTCCATCAAAACTAAGTGGTATTTTTCTGCTCCAGTGAATTTAAATGAAGGTCTACACGCATATGGCAGCTTATGTATAGTTCATGGTTGAACTGAACACAGTGGATTTATGGGTTTTTGGGCTTTTTTTGGATCGTTCGAGGCATTCTTTTGGGTTTGCTCATGATTGGTCTTGGATTGTGTGAAACTTTTCAGGTCTTCCATTTGTGATCGGATTGATAAGCTAGTTTTTTGTGCCTCCATTCATCATCTTTGGTGATAGTGCAATCTCCAAAGATGGACTTTCAAATCCTGCTCTTCAGACATGATTTGGAATGTCATCTATTTTGACGTTTCTTTTAGATTGTTAGCTTACCTCCATCCCCATGTTGATGATACCCCAAGGAACAGATTCATTGTTGTATTTGGGTCTTAACTCCTTATTTCGGTCTTCCTATTAAAGACCTTGTATTCTTTTTTCTGTTCTTTAATATAATTATTCATTCATCCAAAAAAAAATAGCTTTGGCTAGATATATTAGTTCATAACAGTGCAGAATAAGTCAGTAGTAAGTATCAAATCATTCATGATTTTCTAATTGTTACATGCATCAATAAATAAAGTATTTCTTGAATGTCTATTGTGGTCTGCATTTTTTCTTCTTTGGGGGGGGGGGGACTGATCACTCATTAAACATTTATTTGTTTTCACTTTCATTCACCTCACTTTGAAGACCTAATTTTTATTTTCCTTCCCCATATTCCTAACAACCACACGAGGATGCTTATTTAGTAGTATGTAGTTGTAACATCTGTTGGGAATTAATGACAGCATAAAGTTGATGCCTCCCGCTTAACTATCAGTGTTCTAATCATTTTTATGTGCAGATAACCTGAAAGAGAAAAGCTTTGCGCTAGTTATGTATACATCTTTGACTTCCATCTCTGTTGGTTCTTTTTCTTTCTACAGATGAGCATTGGGAGAAATGGAAGGAGATTATTGACGTTACTGATAAGATAACATACAGCTTCCATGTGAGTGGAGTTTGGTGATGAATGCTAACATTACATCCTTATTTGATACCATCTCCATCTCATGCTTATTGATTGTCCTCTTTCTAACCCATGAGTCACCCATTTGCGTATTGCAGGATGATTCAAGGAGTCAAAAATCAACTAGAGGCCGATACAATGTGTGAGGAAACAATTTTGGCTTCTTTTTTTGATGCAGTGTGTGAGAACAGTTTTGGCTTCTTGTTTTTGGGTTTGGGATTTCTCTTTTGGGGTTTTGGGTTGAGGAGTGCTCTGAGATGTAAACTGGGATGACAATTTTACTATCATTTTTCTTGTTGATCTGCTACACAAAAAGCTACCTGGAGTCTGTATTGTAAAACAACTTATTCTACTATGTACTATTATGCTTTGTCAGTGTCTTCTTCTGTGGTGATTTTCATACGACTAAGATTTATAAAATTGAACATTTGTTTGTTTTGGTCGTCTTCCCACCTCTATCATTTTATAATGTGGACAATGACCTATATATGTAATGGCTTTTGCACCAGCTGCTCTGGATCTACTTGAGAAATTCCCCTTGGCCAATCAAAACGGAGTAGTGATGTCTTTTAGTTTAAAATACACTTTGGAGGAAATTGACATACTTTGAAATTACGTTTCTTTTTAAACGGAATGATGAAACGGAGTCGTTCCGTTTAAACTGAAACCATTCCGTTTTGTCTATGAGTCTTATGAAACGGAGTAGTTTCGTTTAAACAGAAATCATTCCGTTTGGTATATGAATTTTATGAAATGGATCGGTGAAAAGAAAGTAGAAGTTGCAAACCTTGTTGCTCCAAAGCTTCCTGTCCTCGTAAGATTCTAACTTTTCAAGTTCAGTCCTCTTGTGCTGGCATCCCATAGATAGCTACAACATAAGAAAAGCTTATCAAAAAAAACAAAAAAATCATGTTTAAGCTATCAACTTTGCATGGCATGTAAGTGAATCGGGCAGTTTCTGGATAATAGAACTTCATTTTAAAAATTCACTTGCCCAATCACATTTAAAGAAAACAAATTCAATTATTCAAGAACCGAGTTCTCAACATTGTCAATTTACATTGCCTATGGACCTCAATGAAACTTATGATGCCCCCCATCAATGCTATGGAGCTTTGAATATCATTCAGTATTGGTTGGATTGCAATTTTGCTACTGTCATTCGCCATTAATGCGGTCCAACTGTTAGATTTGAAAATGTAATAGAAATGGGTTGCATTCCATGATTGGTCCAACTCTCGATTAGTTATTATATTTTCAATCTGCAAGAGCCCGAACCTACTAGCTTCATTGATCATGTATGGTGGTAATTATGAACGCCCATGTTGTATGGTGGCAGTTAAAGCACCAATCTTGTGAATCAAACGTAAATATTAGAACATTATAAATTGACCCCAATTTGAAATACAGTTAAAATATAACTTTTATTTTAACCAAGTTAGTAAAGCCGTCGATGGCCGTACAACCAGGGAATTCAAGAATGCCATGTGTTATTGTTTCAATCGCATTTTGGAGAAAATGGAATTTGTGTTTAAAGTTGGTAATGCATTTCAGACCCAGACGGTTGATCGTCTACCCAGACGGAAGACCGTCTGGATTTAGTAGTCCAGACAGAATTTCCGTCTGCCCTACTGGTGTTTGAAATATAAAATCAGAAAACCAACTGGTTCCTTTTTAAACGGAACCACCCCGTTTCAGAAGACTCATTTACCAAACGGAGTGGTTCCTTTTTAAACGGAACCAACCCGTTTTAACATAGACGAAACGGAATGGTTCCGTTTTAAAAGGAACCACTCCGTTTCATAAGACTTACAGACGAAACGGAATGGTTCCTTTTTAAACGGAATCACTCCGTTTCAGAAGACTCATTTACCAAACGGAATGGTTCCTTTTTAAACGGAACCAACCCGTTTTAACATAGACGAAACGGAATGGGTCCCTTTTAAAAGGAACCACTCCGTTTCTTAAGACTCACAGACGAAACGGAATGGTTCCTTTTTAAACGGAACCAACCCGTTTTAACATAGACGAAACGGAATGGGTCCCTTTTAGAAGGAACCACTCCGTTTCTTAAACGACTCCCTGAACCAAACGGAATGGTTCCTTTTTAAACGGAACCAACCCGTTTTAACATAGACGAAACGGAATGGGTCCCTTTTAAAAGGAACCACTCCGTTTCTTAAGACACCGATGCCAAGCGGAATGGTTCCTTTTTAAGCGGAATCACCTCCGTTTGAAGACTCATTTACCAAACGGAATGGTTCCTTTTTAAACGGAACCAACCCGTTTTAACATAGACAAGCGGAATGGGTCCCTTTTAAAAGGAACCACTCCGTTTCATAAGACCAGATGTTAAAACGGAATGGTTCCTTTTTAAACGGAATCACTCCGTTTCGGAAGACTCATTTACCAAACGGAATGGTTCCTTTTTAAACGGAACCAACCCGTTTTAACATAGACAAAGCGGAATGGGTCCCTTTTAAAAGGAACCACTCCGTTTCATAAGACCGATGTTAAAGCGGAATGGTTCCTTTTTAAGCGGAACCACTCCGTTCAGAAGATTCATTTACCAAACGGAATGGTTCCTTTTTAAATGGAACCAACCCGTTTTAACATAGGCGAAACGGAATGGGTCCCTTTTAAAAGGAACCATTCCGTTTCATAAGACCCAGTGATAAAACGGAATGGTTCCTTTTTAAACGGAACCACTCCGTTTCAGAAGATTCATTTACCAAACGGAATGGTTCCTTTTTAAATGGAACCAACCCGTTTTAACATAGACGAAACGGAATGGGTCCCTTTTAAAAGGAACCACTCCGTTTCATAAGACCCGTGTTAAACGGAATGGTTCCTTTTTAAGCGGAACCACTCCGTTTTGAAGACTCATTCTACAACGGAATGGTTCCTTTTTAAATGGAACCAACCCGTTTTAACATAGACGAAGCGGAATGGGTCCCTTTTAAAAGGAACCACCCGTTTCATAAGACCAGATGATAAGCGGAATGGTTCCTTTTTAAACGGAATCACTCCGTTTCTGAAGACTCATTTAAAGCGAGTGGTTCCTTTTTAAGCGGAACCAATCCGTTTTAACATAAAAACGGAATGAGTCCGTTTTAAAAGGAACCACCCCGTTCATAAGACCCGTGATAAAACGGAATGGTTCCTTTTTAAGCGGAATCACTCCGTTTCAGAAGACTCATTTACGAAACGGAGTGGTTCCTTTTTAAACGGAACCAATCCGTTTTAACATAGACGAAACGGAATGAGTCCGTTTTAAAAGGAACCACCCCGTTTCATAAGACCCAGTGATAAAACGAAATGGTTCCTTTTTAAACGGAATCACTCCGTTTCAGAAGACTCATTTACCAAACGGAGTGGTTCCTTTTTAAACGGAACCAATCCGTTTTAACATAGACGAAACGGAATGAGTCCGTTTTAAAAGGAACCACCCCGTTTCATAAGACTCACATACGAAACAGGCTGGTTCCTTTTTAAACAAAACCACTCCGTTTCGGAAGACTAATTTACCAAACGAAAGTGGTTCCTTTTTAAACGGAACCAATCCGTTTTAAAATAGACGAAACGAAATTATTCCGTTTTATAAGGAACCATTCCGTTTTATAAGACCCATAGACGAAACGGAATCGTGCCTTTTTATACGGAACGACTCCGTTTCGTCATCCTCTATAGATAATACGGAATGGTTTCTGTTTAAACGGAACTACTCCGTTTCATAAGACCAATAGGCGAAGCGGAATGGTTTCTATTTAAGCGGAGCGACTTCGTGTCATCATTCCGTTTAAAAAGGAACGTAATTTCAAAGTATGTCCATTTCCTCCAAAGTGTGTTCTAAACAAAAAGACATCACATTCGACGGCTTTACTCACTTTGTTCATTGGAGACAAGTTAAATTTAAACTGTATTTGAAACAAAATATTTAAAATGTTAAATGAATTGATTTAAGCTTTATAGGAATTGCGGATCACATAGAACATAGGAGGCATCTTTCAATTGGCTAATCCAATTTTCATACTCTACAGGTGATCTTCCTCTACATCACATTTCTCATGTACATTTGACCCCAAACATCTAAAATGATAAATTTGTGGGATTTCATAATTTTTTACAATCGAAAGTGTATGAAGGCAATGTAGGTCCATGGCAAACAACTACAACCACATAATTTGTTAGATAGGCAGTGGTGAGAACCATATCACTCATTCGCTCTAATATTGAAATGGGACATTACACGCAAAATTAAAGCATAAACAACTTATTACAAATGAGTTTTGTTTCTTTCCAACACACCATCTTGAACCCATACACCTCTAGGGCAAGGTACAATAACAAGTACCACATACAACCTGCCATTGTTATTATTCAAAATCTTATTTTTCATGGTAATTAGTTGAAGGGAGAAGTTTTTTAGATCCACTAGATAAGAATGTAGATTACAAGATAAGCAGGTTTTAAACTAGTTTCACAACCAATAAGATTTGAAACCTGCTTTAGTCTTTCTGAGGTGACCAATGAAATTAAGAATTAATCAGAATCTTCTTCATTATCCTCAAAATCAAAATCACCAGCAGGTTCTTCCTCGCTCTCTGAATCACTGATCACATACATGCTCTTACCCCGGGTAGCCCTTTGTGGTGTGGGCCTAGATGGAGGTGGCACAACATCAACCTGAACCTCACTCTCCCCATTGGAATCTTCAGAAGCAGGACTCAATTCTTCAGTAGTGCTTATTCCTCCAACTCTGCCCATGACAGAACCACTCTTCTTGTTAAATGGGGAGGCTCTCATTTTCCTTACTTTCTTCTCAGGTGACACCCCTGCATTTTCAGCAGGCTTCAGAATCTATGTTATTAGCTTCGGATTTAACAGAGTAGGTGGTTTGTTGGCCTGTCCACGCTTCTTTGTGGTGGCATTGGTTTTACTGGCACCCCTCTTTCCTGGTTTTTTCTTCCCCTGTGCCGGGGGTGCTTTGGTTGCTTCTGTCTCCATTTCTGTGAAAAGAAGAATAAAGGAGAAGTTATAATGGGAGTCTGTGATTATGGGAGGAACCAAAATTATTCTACTGAATTCTAGAATCAATGTGGTACCTGTTGACAGTTCTGGTGAGGATTCAAGATTACATGCTGCCAATGTATGTAGTTGCCTCAACAATTCACCTCCACCTCTACAAAGTTGTTGATTTAAAGTTAGATAAGACGGTAACAATTTGAAGAAAACATCTGTTGACCAAGTATAGCATTCATTCATACCAAAATCAGACATTTAGGGAAGACTACAGCAACAAGATCATTTCAACTACTTCATCAAAGTAAAATTAAAAGACAATCATCTGTGATATTTAAGCTACCATTAAGAGGGAAAATACAAGGAAGAGCGTCGCATAAATAAGGCAGATGAAGAACAGTAGGTTGAGAACTTACTTAAGACTACCACCAGTCAAAAGACCACTTAGGTGAAATATATCACCTTCAAGAGTTACACTTGGGGTGGAGGTTTTCCTATTAAAAGCTACCTATAAAACAAGCCACCAAGATATGTTATTATCAAGACACCCAGATATACATTTATGTGCATTAATTAGCAGCATTGCTAAAGTAGCAAGTTCAAAGAGTAATAGTAAGGTAGATATCTTCAGTGCATAAATACATCAATGGACTGGTGTGATAATAATCAAATCAAAATATACCCAACAAAATTTCAACGAAACACCTTCTTTAAATTCCATAACAACTTGAAGCATGAGATAATCGTACAAGCATTCCATGATCCTACACCCAACTTGGTAGCTGAAAAGAAACAAAACTAAAAATGGAACAGACTGCATTCTGTTGTAAACCTATTGAACTATACCAAAACCATTTGAATTTTATAATAGCCATAATGTAGACTGAATACTTTATACCAAGCCATTACATCTGATATCTGACAAAGCAACTAATTAAAAACAAGGGCACTGATAGACTACTGAGAATGAATGAAGCGCAGTTGGAGAGAATAATCAACAGTCCAGTCCTCCATAAAACTTCCCTATGATGCTAACTGAAATATTTTATTACATCCTCACTCTTAACATAATCAGAAATCAACTACTTAAATTGAGAAAATAACAGGGTAATAATTGAGATACCCAACATTTTAAAAATTTGTATATTGAACTCCAATCATTATTGTAAATTAAATTTGTGAAAGCTAGTTCAATAGTTCCAACTATACCCATCAGTACTATAGCTGCCTCTGTCATTGCCAATGCCACACTACCACTGCTGTCCAGCCATAAATTATGTTTTGCAGCTGTGATGTTCCTATCTAAACTTGGGGTTTTGAGAGTTCTAAATCCCTCATGAAGATATATAAATTGTTCACAAAATAAACACAGAAATGAGTATTCATCCAGGAAAAAGAAAAAAAAAACACAAAGCATAGAACATGACATCAATAATCATGAGAGACACATCAGCAAGGAATTGCACCAAGCCTAATAAGCAAGACTCTAAGAACCTAACAACATATGGAGTTTTGTGAACACCAACCTAATCATACAATGACCCCAGCTCTAGGATTGGGTGAATTGGAGGATCTATTGATCCTATGCCTTCCATACAGGAAATCAAGGATGATGGCAGACTTATAACTCATCAAGGATGATGACCAAATCTCATCATATATTTCTTCTTAATGATCAAACATCATGAATAGGATTAAAAAAAAAAAAATCTGGATTCCAAGTATATTAAAAAAATTACATGAATTTACAAAACTTACCTCTTAATTATAGTGGTGGTTCAAATAAGGCAATTTGATAATAAGCATACTCAAGAAAAGAGTTCGATCAATATATTGACAGAACTAATACAAGCACTCTAATACAAACGAATCCAACTTCTCCCAAAGATTTCAACCCTTAACTTCAATATCATCCCTAGTCAATAGCCTATAATGTATGAGAAAAACACACAGAACCCCTAAACTCTTCAACATACCTGCAACACACAGAACCCCTAAACTCTTCAACATACCTGCAACACTAGCCATATCTCCCATCACCTGGTCTTCTTCCTGCTTTATAGGCATTGCATCAGATCCTTGCCGAAAAACTAACACAAACAACCATTCCTGGATTCGTATTCTGCAGAAAATTTCTGCAAATCAAACCATCTTCGTAAGTAAATCACTCTTCTACGGTCCATAAGGCACACCTTTTCTTCTGCACAGTTTTTCCTTTTTTTTTATTCAGGCCTACAAATCAAAACAGAATCTTCCGTTGGCCTGGTTTCAGACCATCCACCATAGACGGGATTGATCTTTGCAGATCAGCCATGGAAAACAATATCAGCTCCTTGTTGACAAAATCACTGTACTTTATTAGCTTCTCTTTCTGATCAAGGTAAGTACCAGGCTGCAAAACGAGAAAGAACGGCAACATCATAATTTGGTGGATATACAATTCCTAACTTCCAAATGCTGTTAATTAATATCTTTACTTTTTCAATGTCGTCAATGTGGATCACTGAGATGATTAAACCTCAAATTGCCTGAGCCAGCTCTTCCTTGCTTCAATCTTCTTCTTGCTGAATGCAAGCTCGATGGCTTCTCCATCTTGCTCATCTGCCCATAAAAAATCCTTCTTGTTCTTCTGAAGATCTTTGAAATATTCCTTGCCTTCTTTTGATGTGCTAGTACCCAACCCCTGCCCAGATAACAAAATGTGATTATAATTGAGATGGGACATGAAGTCAAAATGATTATTAAAACAGGCCAATTGCATACCTTCCAGTAACACATTTGATGAACCTTCAAGTGCTTGACGCCATTGGATAAACTATTCTCTCAAGGTAGAAAAAGTATATAGACCGAAAGAGAAGAACAAACCCTAATTAAACGACAATCAACGCTATTTTTTCTTGTAGTGATTTGCTACATCCAACAAATATCCACTCCTTTACAACCCAATGACAAATCCCTGACCTAATAACTTATAATCAGTTGCACAAATCCTACTTAGACATCAGCTGCATTTAAAGATTTTGCCAACCACATATGAGCACTAAATATTTTCTTTGCACAACAATTTGAGTAACTCTTGGCTTTTCCTTCATCCTCTTCTCTCCTTACATGATCACCAATTATCCTATGTTGATAGCAGAAAAAGAATCAAAAAGTGCAGGAAGTATTACTAATGTACAGTGAAGAAATGATTCAAGCCAGTCAATTTTACCCAACGCAATCACTATTGAATTATTCAGCCAAATGCATCCATCTTTTGTACTTCAAAGAGCACATAGACCTTTACACTTGGTATAAGCTTTGGAAGTAAATCCGTCAATCAAGTTGCAAAAGCCTTGGGTTCCCAAGTTTATAAGACATAATAAAACTCCTTTTATAGGAATTGAGAAGTAAGATCAAGAAATGAAGATTAACCTGAACAACTTTGTGTTGTAGCTGACCCTTGCACTTTCCTGTAGCTTAAATTCAACCCACTCATCTGGATTGAGAGCTGGAAAAGGAGCAGAAACCCTAAATCAACAGCGATATTTGGAGGGTTGATTAAATCCTCCAAGAGCCCGATCGATCCAACTGGATTAAACTGCAGCACTTACCTTCAAATTCGAGGTCAGCCTTCTGTTTTGTTGTTTACCGTCAACTTCTAATTTACTTATGTTATTGATGATGTATAGCAACTATTAATGATACTAATGTACACTGGTTCTTTGTGGGCTACTTCTGAATTAAGTTAGGGTTTTGAAACCAAAGACACTGATCCTAAGGATTATATTATGTATTTCTCTGGTTCGCTCATGATTATTAATTTGAGATGTCATCATTCTCTTCTATCTAATTTGAGTCCCATTGATCTATTTGGGATTTCATTTCTGTCTTTCTTGTTCTTTGAATATTTAAATTTGAACCTGAAGGGGCTTAGACCTATTCTGGTTCTTGTCTAACAGTGTAGGCAAACTTTTTACCAGTTTTTTAGCCTCTTCAGCTGGTTGGTTCTTTAGTTATTGTGTTCAGTATTTCTGTCTTATTGTTCTCTAAATCAAGGTCAATGCAATTTAGCCAACATGTAAGTCAAATGTATTAGGACTGATATTGCATCACGCACAAAATCAACATATCTAAGGACTTCAATAGGTGCATGTTGAAGTGAGGTTCAATATTAGAAGGGGGAAATTAAAGAAAATGAAATACCCAGACATGGATAAAAAGGGCAAAATACACCTAAACCAATCAAGTATCCAACAAAAGGAAAATCAACATATATAGAAAATCAAGCAGGGTCTAGCATATTACAAGTTAGGTGGTACCAGGAACCCACGTCTCACTCTACTTCATGAAAGTTGAAGCCCAAAAACAATATGTTGCATGGAGAAATAAGCCCCTCAGCCCAATTCAGATGTGTATAAAAAAACAAAACAATAACCCAAAAGAAAAAGTAAAAAATCAACTTACAAGGATGTTGGAACTAGGACAATGTGCATCATTTAGTCCAATGATCAAATGGTAATTAGAAGAAAAAAAAACCTCTGCCAATTCAGATGAGTATAAAAAACCAAGACAACCAAAATTAAAGGGAAAAAAATCAACTTATAAGGGCAGTGGAACTAGGACAATGTGGATAATTCAGTCCAAAATGATCAACTGGAAATTAGAACGTTGGAACTGGACAACCAAACCACTAATTAATGCAATCTCAAAATTCAGACTATGCATCTTAAATGTAAATAGGCCCAATAATCGGTGGTAAAATTTGAATTACAGAAGCAACTGTGTTGTTAAGGGAAGAAATCAGATGAATGAAAAAGAACCAAAAAGAGAAAAGATCAATCTGCATTTTTAAGGAAACAATTTGCCTGCACAACTCCACAGCATCAAAACTCTTAGAAAATTCTACCCACCCCCCCCCCCCCCCATAAAACCTCAAAAAAAGGCTCATTTATTCTACGCAAATCATCTCTAATCGATGAGGGTTTGTATGGCACATATAAATACCTTCTAATCGACTCATAAAAAAGATCCCTGATCATTCTAATACACTCAATAAAGCAAGTAAACTCAAGATAGAACTCCAACAAACTATTAAATAACTTAATCTAACTCAGCCACTGAACCACTAAGCCCATGTGTTAAGTATCCTCATTTTATGAGTTCACAAATTAGGTTCACCATGCAACAAAAGTTCCCAGCCTATAATATAACTAGGCACATCAATCTCAGCCCATTGGACTGCCACCAGAACTTAGGGGTCTCCCATGCTCATACAGGATTAATGTACAACGCCACAAACAACCCAACCAGGCGACACCCACCACCAAAGAGGCCCACGGATATTTTCTTTTCTTTTATCAGTTTGGGTTTGGGTCAACGGTCAGCCATTTGTCACACAAAGACCCGCTTCAGAAGCGTTTCAAATAACATTATTTTCTTCCCGCAATAACAGTAAAAACTTATGGATGATTAAATCGTTTCAAGGAAAAACAAAGGCATTACACTAGTATAATACTTGCAGCAACTTTTGATTAAAGGTATTAAACAGACCTATTAGCTACTTTAAAGCTGATGCAGAAAACGACTAACTCTTTCACATGGGAAACCAGGAGATATGCGACCGTAAACCCTAAAAACAAACCAGGAGATATGCGAAGAAGCCTGGGGAAAGGGATTAAATGAACGACCTTGGACTGTAAGTCTTACCTGATACACACCGTTCAAAATGAAACAAAACACGAGTTCAACTCGTCTTCTCCTCAGCTTCCTCTTCTTCTTCTCCTTCGATCTTCAGACGGAACAGCGAGTTGGTTGTGCTTGCTGTTCTTCTTCTTCTCCTTCGATCTTCAGACGGAATCGGTCATAGATGACAGTGGGCGGGGTGAAAACTGGTGATTTCAACGGTGCTTCTTCTTCTCTCCTTCGATCGTCAGAGCTCGAAAGGTTTGTGTGAAAGCTGCTGCACCTTTTGTGTGATTTTCAAATTTGAATTTGAGCCCCGATCTGTACATTGCTTGATTTCATTTTTGGATACGTATTTGGTTTGACTGTATTATTAAAACGTATTCAACAAACTGTATGCAATACCACTACAAAACCCAACAAAACAAACCAACTTGAACCGTTGGGTTATGTTAGACCGAACCGTCAGCACCAAAACCCACGCTTTAATGATGTTTACAATTTTTTATACGAGGGATAAAGCGCACCGTCCGATCTAATCGGACGGTGCGCTTAACCGTCAAGCGCATTTATTACGCTTGACTATAGCAACGCCCCATCAATTCGGGTTTTTTGCTTCAGTTTAATTCCACCACCCCCCCCCCCCCCCCCCCCCCCCCCCCCCCCCCCCCCCCCCCCCCCCTCTTTTTTTATTTTTCCCCTCCTCCCCCTCCTTTTTCTTTTTTTTTTTCTCTTCTTCTTCTTTCTTTTTTTTTTTTTTCTCTTTTTTATTTCTTTTTTTTTTTTTCTTTCTTCTCTCTTCCCCTTTCTCCCCTTCTCTCTCTTTCCTACCCCCCCAACCGCCGCCGCCGCTTGTGGATGAAGAAATTGATCCAAGATATGGCGTTGAGAAGAGACTCGTTCCCACCGGCCCAAATCCCCTCCATAATTGATGTCAATTTCTTCAATCCTTCTCTTCTCCCTGTCTCTTTGTTTTCTTTGAAATCTTTCATGGAATTGAGAGAGAGAGATCGCCTAAGAGGCTGCTGGAAGATCTGCTTCATCAATCACTAGAGGCTGCTGGAAGAACGAGAAGAGGAACCAGTATTTTCTTTTTATATTTTTCTTTAGATGTACTTCAAATTCAGGAGAATCCCATGAGCTCCATTAATTGAGAGCTGTTGAAGGTGTGTGCACAGTGCGCGCATACTCAATTCTGTCATTTCATCTCATCTGTACCATCTTCAACTGCAATCAATATCTTCATGTGTAATTCTTGTATATTTAAGGACAATATTAACAGTCTTGCCTGACCCCATCTCTCTCTTATTAACATACATTAATAATCTTGCCTGACTCTCCCACTCTCTCTCTCCCCTACCATGCACACCATTGAGATACATTAATAATCTTGGTCCACATAATGGTTGTAATGAAAATCCATGGACACCCCCCTCTCTCCCTCCTACACATACACACCCACACGGGTACACAATGGATCAATGTACCCAAATAAGCTAAGTTCTACTCCAGATCAAATCCCTAATGAAGATAGCTGAATGATAGTGGTGTTCTTACTAGGTATAGATGTTTTACATACACTTCTACTACTATGTGTTATTTAAAGACTTGGTGATGGTAGATAGGGAGTTAGGGCTTGGGAAGGTAAACTGTAAGAATGATTCACCAAACCCTCTAATAGTTTGATCTTAATTGTCAGTCAGCATTTGTTATGCTCAAAAGTATTTTAAGCTCTCATTACCCCCCAAACTATATGAGGATTTCATATGTGATTTTTTTTGGGTGAACATATGTGATTTTGTAGTCTGTTGATTTGGAGTGGGATTCTTTAGTTTACCGTTGATCCACTGACTTTAGGTATCATATTATTGATGTGATTACTCAATGCAACTTTTGGAGATCTCTAACATGAAATTTATCAAGGTTTAAAATATTGTATCAAATATCAAGTATTGTCTTACATTGAGTATTGTATCATAGTGGAAAATATATTTTAGTACAATCCAATATGTATTATTTAAAATTAAAAGAGAGATATTATCATATGGGCTTTCTACACCATCCAATATAGATACGTAATGATAGTATCGTATCATGTCGTGAATTACTTTATTAAAATCATGGAATCCATACTCTTTGGTTATATGAATCCAGAAATTTCAAATATGTGGATTCATAAATGAGAAATTTATGCCCATTTAGTTGTATGAATCCCTCGATTAATGAAATCTAGAAATTCACCTTTTTACATTAAAAATGTGAATATGTAGATTTACGCGTACGAAGTGAAATCCAGACCCTTACTACAAAAATGACTAAACATTTGAGCATTCACAAAATCACCTTGATAGAACTCTGCAAACCACATATTCAGGTTAACCAAATGAAATATTTTATAAACCATGACTCCATAGATTTGAAATCTCTAGATATATGAAATTCCCAAACTCAAGTAATCAAGCAGACCCTTAAATCATGGAATCCAATATCGCCGAGAGAGCCTGGTATATGTGGTCATTGGCATTTTTGTAACATTTTGTTTGCATGGTTGAAAAATTATTAATATTGGTCTTTTTCTGTAAACATTTTTGGAAATGATATAAAGGTCCAATCGACATTTCATAACCTTTGGAATGCTATTTTGATGGCATGGGGTTGTGGAATGTTATATATGCCCTAAAATTTATATATGATATTTGAATTGTCTTTGTGAGAGATTTTTGGGAGAATTAGGTAAAACCAACTCAGATGTATATGTATTGGTAAATACCAGATTAGGTTAAGCAAAATTCCCATAGGATTCTACCACTTCCCAATTGCTTCAACAACCGATGATGTAATCCATAATCATTTCGATTTTACCTGATAGATAACGATCTTAATGAAAGATGAGATCTCACATCATCAAGAAGATGATTAATTTGAATCGATCTCTTGAATTGAGAACTCAATTGAGATAAAATCATAAATACCATATTTTCATTCAAGCCACAAAGGTATGATCTTTGGGTTTTAACTTTTAAGAAACAAAATTGCAAACACAGGTAACAGAAAATAGTGAATTTGAATCAAGTTGGCATGGATGATGGAGTTCCAGAATTCAAGTACTTGATAAATTCCTGGAACTTAAAACTTCTCTTTAAACATAAAACGTAACTAGGGAAAAGTTCCTGGAACTAATCTCTTTTGAATCTACTCAAGAAAATTCGTTTACAAGAGTGTCATACTATAGAACAGGAATTCATCATGGTGAACAGAGAAAATCGTCTTTAAAGTTATTTTGCCTGATTGACAAGCTATGAAAATTGGTTTCGATGATTACATATTACCAGAAAAGATTTCGCTTCTCTCCAACTCCATGACGCTTTTAACCGTCGGAGCATATGATGAGTAAACAATCGCCTGCCTTCTGGCTAATTCCAGTTGAGATTTGCCATCCGAAAGCACCGATGAAATCGCCGAGGGATCACGGAGGTTGCAGTTCTGACGGAAACTGTCAATCGTTCGCCGCTTCGTGTACTCTCTGATGTTGTAATCGGGGAATTCTCGTGCAACTCGCAACAGAGAACGGAACAAAGCGAGACTCTCAGCTCTCAAAGCCATTGAAGAAGCGTTCACCGTCTCTGCAACTCGTAAAACAGAGCGATTTAAAGAAAGAATTCATTAGGGCAAAAAGAATCACAAATATACCTAATCGAGAGAAAGGCTACACCGTTCGATAGTCACCCGAGGGGTATGAATGTAAAAATTGATAACTTTTTCGATCTTTGCCACGTGTCAGACATTTTTCTCATCAAAGCCGTCTCGGAAAACGTTCGGAGACACTTCGTAGTCCATGGTTTCACACCCCAATAGTCTCCACAAAAACAGAGCAAAAGGTTTCGCAGATCTGAAATAGGGTTGTTCCAGATATCCAAAAGTGATTTGTAAATCGAAGATCTGAACTCCGTCAGGAATTCTGGTTCTGAGATCTCAGCTCCAATGGCCAATCCATCTGTCTTTGTGTTGATTTGCCTTTTCTTGCAGCTACTCAGCGTTAGTCACTGCAAGACCCTGAAAAGGGATGGTAAGTTCGGATCTTCCACTTCAATTATGTCTATCTAATCTCACCAATCTTTTAATCTCCACTGAAAAGTCTGAGAACTGGGTTTTCTGTTATATGGACTTTGATGTTGAGCTCACCACTGTCTACTGTAAATAAAATTTTGTTTAGCTTGGAGTTGTTTAGATTTGAGATATGAGCTAGAGTTATGGTGAAGGGTCGCTCTGCTCTTAGCTTCAGTTGCTATACTCAGTTCATCGTCTTGGATCTTCTTGATTTAGCATCGTTAACTTATCCACTTCAAGTTTGAGGCGGGTGGGAACAGGAGCTAATTTCAAATTAAGATCCCTCTTTGTCTAAGCGTTGTTCTAGATTTTATGTCTAAATATATTTGATAGTAATTTGCAAGTTAATTACCAAGATTTGATATGGCATGTTGAAGTTAGGCGAATGGATTAAACTGCACCTTAAACCGTAGTTGCAAGGTCTTCAATTGTTATTTTATTTCATATTTGTGAAATTCTCCCATGTTTTCCAATTAGTGGTGCAGCAGCTTTGACTTCATCTATAGGGGCTTGGTGAGAGTTTTCTGGTGCTTCCTAATGTTGCCACAAATTAATTCTGCTTGCAGTGAAAGCCTTGAATGAAATCAAGTCGTCCCTTGGCTGGAGGGTGGTCTATGCATGGGTTGGAGATGATCCTTGTGGAGATGGTGATCTGCCACCTTGGTCTGGTGTCACTTGCTCTAATCAAGGAGATTATAGGGTCGTGACAGAGCTGTAAGTCAGCTTTGTCTTGTCAATGTTGTGACTGTAAGGATTCTTTTATTATTGTTTTCTATTGGGGTTAAGGTTTGCATGTCAATGGCATTTTTCTCATCATTTTATTATGTTGTTAAGAAAACTATGTGTACATAATATAATGCTTCCGAGTCTTTATTTTTTTCAAACTGAGTTGTTTTGGACATTAAAACATGCCAGAGTAGGCCCTCACAGTTATTGAAAGATATTTCTTAACATATATACCTTCACTGTAGTTCAATTCTGGGACGCTGAACTCAACTTTTACATTTTTCACACTTATTATGAGCCAGTAATCAGAATGTGGCGATAGTTTGTGCTTACAGAGTCCAACCTTAGAATAATGTTGTGAGCAGACTTTGGTTTTTTTTTTCTCTAATGCTTATTACTTCTTACAGTGATTATTTTGCCCTTGCAGGGAAGTTTATGCTGTGTCAATTGTTGGGCCTTTTCCCACTGCTGTAACTAATCTACTGGATCTAACAAGGCTGTAAGCTTGCTAAATCTGATTTTTCTCTTCATAAATTTCATAGTACACTGTTGTGTTTCTATTTAAGTGATCAGTACTTTCTTCTCGACATCCTTTGGCATCATGTTTGCTTGGGATGATTTGAAATGATCAGTTTTGCACCTCATGTCATTTGGTATTTTTCTTCATTTAGCTCATGGAGTCTATAATTGTTAGATTGTTTATCCACTCATGCCTTTATGTCATTAAGGAGGTCAGAGCCTTTAGTTTGGTCCAGAATGATCTTCAAGATATGTTATTATTTTTGGTTTGGGCTGGAACAAACATATTTAAAGGAGAAGGAAAGGAGGGAAAAATATACCTTTTGTTACGCTTCCACAAGTGTGCTTCCGCAAACGTTATTAATAAATATGCTTTCTTTTTTGGTATCTGTGTGCAAATTGCTTTCATATCCCCCTTGGCCCGAGAAGCTTCCACTGCTCGTATAAAAGGGGATTTTCTGCTTGCAAGAAAATTTCTTAATCTGACTTAGATTTTTGTGCTTCCATATGATAAAGATCTTTATGTTATTTAGTTGGAGTTTAATCATGAAAATAGTGTAGTTCAATTTGCAGTCACGTTGTGTTTCTTTTCCTTAACAGAGTTGGCTAATATTATGACCTTTTGCTCCAGGGATCTTCACAATAACAAGTTGACTGGCCCCATCCCTTCTCAAATTGGACGGCTCAGACGTCTTAGAACACTGTATGCCTTCACTGTTCCCTATGCTTATTGATGATATATTCTTCAGTTCAATCAATTGGTTCTTTCTTTGATGCAAAGCTTTGAGTACTATTCTGCAGTATCGCTGCCTTTTTATATTTTTTCCCCCACTATTTTTGTACATATTTCTAGTTCTAGTTCTGGTTCATTTGCTATGATGGTACTTCTCAGTTACTGAGTCTCTTCCATTCTCTATTTTGGTTTTTACATTGTATTCTTGGTTTGTTGCTGTGAATTGCACTTAGAATTAGGAAGAGAGAAGAAAAGAACAGAAGAGAAGAACCCACGATGTGCTGTGGAGCTTCACAGAAACTTGTGAAGCCTCCAATGGCTTCTAGGTTTAGAGAAGAACCCCCGTGTGCTGTGGAGCTTCACAGAAACTTGTGAAGCCTCCAATGGCTTCTAGGTTTATTTATAGGAACACATTACTAGTAAAATCAGAATAGGAAAACAGGAAACAATTCATAAAAAAAAGAAGGTTTTAGAAATCCAACACTAAAACTCCATGGCACTAATTCTTGATTTTTCTGCCAAATGCCTTTCTAACAGTTGCTAACATCAGCAGGCTTATAATCTGATTTCTATTCAAGCTATCTTTTGGTAGTCCTTTGATTCCTCTAAATCTGACAGTTGGATTTGCCCCTAATTTTGATAAAAGCATTCCTTACCAACCCCCCCCCCCAAACCTGAATTTGAATTGAATCTTATAACCAGCATTCCAGATCACTTCTGATTACTCGGATCCCAGCTTTTGGGTAATCAGATAGCCATCGACTGGTTTCTATTACTGTTTTTCATAAAGAAGACATGTGGGTTATTCTTAGGTATCTTTATGCTTCTATATGGCAATCATTTATTATTTCTGTGGACCACACATTGGCTGTTACGTGTAATGCCTGCTTAGAAGCTCAGAATCATTAATTAGATTTAGTTGACCTTACATTATATCCAACAGTTACATGTATTCTGATTTTGCAGTTGGTGATGTCATTTCTTGACGTATAATGCAATATATATATATATTCCCCCCCCCCCCCCCCTTTTCCTCTGTCATTATCGTACATATTTCTAGTTCTAGTTCTGGTTCATTTGCTATGATGGTACTTCTCAGTTACTGAGTCTCTTCCATTCTCTATTTTGGTTTTTACATTGTATTCTTGGTTTGTTGCTGTGAATTGCACTTAGAATTAGGAAGAGAGAAGAAAAGAACAGAAGAGAAGAACCCACGATGTGCTGTGGAGCTCACAGAAACTTGTGAAGCCTCCAATGGCTTCTAGGTTTAGAGAAGAACCCACGATGTGCTGTGGAGCTTCACAGAAACTTGTGAAGCCTCCAATGGCTTCTAGGTTTATTTATAGGAACACATTACTAGTAAAATCAGAATAGGAAAACAGGAAACAATTCATAAAAAAGAAGGTTTTAGAAATCCAACACAAAACTCCATGGCACTAATTCTGATTTTTCTGCCAAATGCCTTCTAACAGTTCTAACACAGCAGGCTTATAATCTGATTTCTATTCAAGCTATCTTTTGGTAGTCCTTTGATTCCTCTAAATCTGACAGTTGGATTTGCCCCTAATTTTGATAAAGCATCCTTACCAAACCCCCCCCCAAACCTGAATTTGAATGAATCGATAACCAGCATCCAGATCACCTGATTACCGGATCCCAGCTTTGGGAATCAATAGCCACGACTGGTTTCATTACTGTTTTCATAAAGAAGACAGTGGGTTATTCTTAGGTATCTTTATGCTTCTATATGGCAATCATTTATTATTTCTGTGGACCACACATTGGCTGTTACGTGTAATGCCTGCTTAGAAGCTCAGAATCATTAATTAGATTTAGTTGACCTTACATTATATCCAACAGTTACATGTATTCTGATTTTGCAGTTGGTGATGTCATTTCTTGACGTATAATGCATATATATATATATATTTCCCCCCCCCTCCCTTTTCCTCTATCATTATCCAAATTATTGGAATTTTAGCCTGGTTTATTTGTTTTACTCTTGTTTCTTGTGTATTTTGTTCTTACATTTTTTTATTTCTTTTAATCTATTCCATCAGCAATCTAAGATGGAATAAGTTACAAGATGTCATTCCTCCAGAAATTGGTGACCTTAAGCAACTAACACATCTGTGAGTAATTTTAACCTTGGTTATGATGAGTTTTTAATATCTATTAAGTGATCAGTTTACTTATTTAGTGGTCTATTGACTTAATTTTGTAGCTACCTGAGCTTCAATAACTTCAAAGGTGAAATTCCCAAGGAGCTTGCAAATCTACCTGAGCTCCGATATCTCTATCTGCATGAGAATCGCTTTACAGGCCGAATCCCACCGGAACTGGGCACTTTGCAAAATCTTCGACATTTGTAATTAGCCTATTTCCCCTTCCCTTCATTTGTTGAAGTAGATTAGGTTTTGGGGTCTTATTGCAGAATGTTCTGTTTATAATATGCATTACCATTTTCTCTACCGGTGAAGCATTTAAGTTTCTGATGCATTGTACCATTTTCTCAGGGATGCTGGTTACAACCATTTGGTGGGTACCCTAAGGGAACTCATCCGCCTCGAAGGGAGCTTTCCTGCTCTGCGAAATCTGTACGTTGATTATTCTTGTTGAGTTGCAAATATTTCGAGTGTTTTTTGCATCACTGGAATGAAAATTTTTAATTTCTTTTTCCTGCAATTTATAATTTAGGTACCTGAATAATAATTTTTTGACGGGAGGAATTCCTGCACAGCTTGCAAACTTGACAAATCTGGAAATCTTGTAAGCATTATATTATTCAAAATGACCATTAAGTGAGGCAGCATTGTGGCATATTTATTTATTTTTCCCCCTCATTTTTGCAGCTTTCTTGCATTATTATGTGGCAAATAATCTGTGTTGTGATTGTAGGTATCTATCAAATAACAAGATGTCTGGAGTTATACCCTCAGAACTTTCCCATATTCGTAGATTGACTTACTTGTGAGTCTTTGCTCTACTTGTCAATTTACTTCAATTCTCTTGTTGTTTGCAATAACTTTGTCATATGGGAAAACAAGAAATCCTTGCCAAAGTCCATACTTGTCTCATTTATTAAAGTTAGGAGTGGGGACCACCATGTAATAAATCCTTTCCAAGATTGGGACCACCATGCAATAAACCCTATCCTAGAGTCTGACTGACTAAAGAGCCAACATTGCCATCTGTTCAGTTCTTCTTAAGCATCAGAGAAAGCATACCATGAGTTAGGCCTGAATAGTGGATCTTTACATTCCACATCAGGTTAATTCTTCCCATAAGATCAGCTTATGGTGGAACTCATTGAATGTGGATGTTGTTAACCTAACCCATTGATGAATGACACATTTATTGCAGTAAGACTTGCTTCCTTGCTTGTTTGCATGGTGGGGACAATGGAGTCAATACTATATAGTTGTTTCTGTCTGAACAAGCCATTTGTTTCCACAACTATTACCATCCTGTTGCATATTGTTTTCTTTTTTTTTTTTTTTTTTTTGATGATTTTTCACATACCTGCCTTCTTTAGGTTTTCAATCTCCATCCATGAATTTTCAATTCAGGGCCCTCTAATAATGCTACATATTTAATGCAAACAGAAGTTTGATTTTTTACAGGAACTAGTAGTAGTTTATTGTCCAGCCCGAGTAATCTTTCACTTGTGGAAATTGAAAATTTTCAGCCTGAATGCAAAGTTCAGCTTTGAGATAAATTTACATAGTCACCATCTAGACATTGAATTTGGCTATGAAATCAGTATCTCTGGTCACTCCTGTCAGATGAATCACTAAGAGGAGACCATTTCGCTCTCCTGTTGGCACTTCTAATGGTTGATGTTTTATGCTATTTTTGGGGGAAGCTTAGATTGCACCTGCAACTTCATAGTTGTAGCAGATTATGTGGTAATTTGAGCTAGCTGTGTGACTGGTTTTTTGTCATTCTTTCGTGGTGAGAAATGGTTGGTGTAACCATCACTTCAATGTATCTGAAAGTGGTTCTGTAGTTGTATGTGGATGATGGCAGTTGGTTCTTATCTTCATTTTCTGTAGTGGGTGAGAGAAGGCATATAATATGCCTTAACATATTCCAGTGATGGAATTTCTTGCAATCATTGAATTTCAGGTACTTGGATCACAACCAATTTTCAGGGAGGATTCCAGATGCCTTTTATAAGCACCCTTACTTGAAAGAAATGTAAGTTTCCTTATCTTCTATTCAAAGTGTGATGCTCCCTTCTTTTTGGAAACTGGATGGCTGTATTTATTCACTTTGCTCAATGCACAATGTTTGAATACAGGTATATTGAAGGGAATGCTTTCCGGCCAGGCGTAAAACCAATTGGTGTCCACAAGGTCCTTGAAGTTTCTGATTCAGAATTCTTGTTTTAGTATATAGGTTCCTCTTATTATTCTTTGTCTATAAACATGCATATTGCCTACGTTGGGTCTTTGCCCCCCTAAATCGTGGAATGAAATATGATGTTCCACTGTTGCTCCCACTTGATTTTGATTAGTCTTATTCATTTGGTACAGCCAAAACTAGGCTGCTTGTAATTGTATAGCATGCACTGAGATTAATATATTAAACTTTATCTTTAGTTGCTGCAAAATACGGTTTGAACTTGATAAACGTATAAACGTAGCATATGATATACCATTCTGTACTTGAACCAGATGTTTGAGAGGCACATGCAAGACCCATTTTTGTTGCTCAGAATTGGTTGAATTTGGATCTACATCTTAAGCTTCTCTCAATTTTGGTTATATGAATCTGGATTCTGGATATACCAGACTCCATGCGGTCCATCTGGGTTTTATTATTTGATGATATACTGGACGCTTCAGAAGCTGTAGGAACCGTGCAGTGATCACCACCAAGTCCTGATGTAGTGGGCAGGATGGTGCCCTGCACAATCTCTCTCTAAGCTAAGACTGTTTTAACTTGGAGGTGTATTTTTCGGCTTAATTTTACAAGAAAACTTGCTAAAATTCCTGCAACTACTGCTACTTAGAGATGGTCATCATCCAAGCTCCTCCTTAACTCTGGATATATGTTTATTGGCTTAATTTGACAACAGAACTCAGCTAAAATCCCTGCAACTAGTACTACTCTTGAGATGGCCATCATACTGGCTACGTCTTAACCTCAGGTGGTATATCTTTTGGCTTCATTTGACAAGAGAAGTAGCTAAAATCCGCAATTGCAAATACTTGGAAATGGCCATCATACAAGAAAGGCATGTGCTGGTTCAATGAACATGCCTTTCATGCTTCATTCAAATGAGGAAATCTGCAAAGAACACTTGAATACTAACAGAACCCTGCTTACATTCCTGTAAACAAGCTTACAAGTGCAGATTTCGAAGACCAGGCAACCAACAAAGACAACTCAAACATAAACCAATTTTCATTTGTAAATAAATTTTTTTTTTGAGGGGTGGGGTGAAGGTCTATTCAATGCACGAAGCTCCCTCCACCATAGAATGTGGGGATCATAATTTATGGAAGCTTACCTTTCCTTTTTGTTAGAGATACTCCAGCTGTCACTCATCTGGCGGTTACAGATTCTATTCATCCTTCAGCTGATAGTTGTGGCGGTTTAGGGTTTAGATGTGCCAACTTGTATACCAGTGATTCTCACACCATTACTAAGCATTGTTTCCGAACTGAACATGGTTCTTGGTCACAGTGAAGCCAACTTACCAGTACATCAAGGATTTTCCTCTAAACAAATGTAAACTAGTTTCAACTTCCAATGTCTAATCTAGTTGAAAAGAGTAGAAAACAGTAATCATATTAATTACATAAAAAATTGTAGAGACAGATTCAATAAACACATAACAACTAATTAAAGCAGTTGGATGAATAACACAATAATGGCATATCCTCCAAAGGAAAGAACAAAGAACATGATCTTCATTTTGCTAGCTTCAATGCTAGAAAACCAAGCTTGAAAAAGAAGAAGCCCTTTTACCTCTCTCGTCTCTGAAAGAATTTTGTACTCTACATGATTTTAGTGCAATTCTATTGTTCAAGCCATGCTTCTCCTAAATAGGACAGCTTTCAGTAGAAGATTATGAATCAATGGTCTGAATCATGCCATTACCTTAAAAGAGTCACGACTGCAAATTCCCCTTGCAGATGTGTTGGTGATAAACCTATTTGAAATTTTCAATGGATCACCATTCAAGATTCAACACAACTAAATGCCTATCTTTATGACCAAAAAATGCTTATATTTATATTCCATATTAATCCCTATTGGAGAAATGTATAATGTGGCAAACTTAGGAGATAGTGCCCAAACGTGTCCATATTTGTGAACTATAACACTGAAGGTGAGCAATTGCATGTTATCTAATTAATTAGAACACATAAATATAATAGTTATTAATTAATCTAATAAAACAAAATTAGGTGGATGGACACATGCATCAAATGCAATTAGTCCAACAATATTACATAATGAGGAAATTGCATTCCCCAATATATTTCCTCTTGAAGACAAAATAATCAAAAATAGAAAGATGGATTCCTACTTACTAATGAGGCCATTGTATCTTCTACAAGAACTGCTGTTTTCCTAGGTGGTGGGCATTTCCCATTGTGTTCATTTTCATGCCTTCAAAATCTACTTCTATGCCAGATTCTGTACAATCTGTTCCTAACACCCCCATACCCAGTAACAGGTAAGCAATAGAATGTGGATAAAAACCTATAAAAACCTTAGTTGAGTCCTCCAAAATCTATGTTGAGGTCTCCATTCCATGTCAGCTGCAATTGACAAAGGAGATGATGCCTAATAAAACTCAGCAACTGAAGTAACTCTCTGGCTTGCTAGATGATTAACAGTAACATTGAACTTGTTCTGAAAAATGAGAAAAATTCCAGATTCCAGACTGAAGATAGTCACTAAAGATCCCATCACTGCTCAATAAATTTCAAAGAAAAAGTTTATGATTTTACAACTGAAATCAAGGCTGTCCTACTCGAACCTTATGTTGTGCAATTTCAATTGTTTTCAAATAAGCTGCAGTATCTATTGAGTGATTGAAGTCAACTCTATGTATGTGACAAAGGTATAAGATAACATATATACATTTATATGTTCATACTTGATATCTGCAGTCTTCAACAAGCAAACGGGGTAACATTAAACTTGCCCTTGAAGAAATAGATATGCCAAAGCCATGGGTTATACGAGCATGAGTGCATACCTTCAAACAATGAGTATTGGAATTTGATATACAGAGAACTTGAGTAAAGTATTCAACCCCCATGTAGAAACTTACACTGCGTTTCCTCCTGACTCCTTGGACAAAATTGGTCTGTCTGTCTCAAACCTCAAGATGCTTGTTCATCTTCTCCAACAGCTTGTGTATCTCCTCCATAGACAGATGTGTCATCTCACCTGCAACAAACTCGTGAACAAATCCATTAATCTCAATTGAACTGCTGCCTGGGGTCTTCTCCACCCCATTTTCCTCCATAATCTTCCTTATTCTTTTGGCATCTTCATGTTTCCCAGAAGCTGCATACATATTTGAGAGTAGAACATAAGCCCCACTATGACGTTCTAACCACATAAGTTTCTCTGCTGCAAACTCAGCCAATTGGGTTTCTCTGTGGTGACAAGATGCATTCAGCAATGCCCTCCAAGCAATTGCTTTCTCAGAAACACTGCTAGTACTGGGTATTTGTAGGACAATATCCTTTGCCTCTTTCAACCGCCCAGCTCGGCCAAGAAAATCAACCACACAGCCCAAGTGCTCACTTTTGGGATCAATGCCATACACTTTACTCATACTATTGAAAATCTGGAGGCCTTCGGTTACCATCCCCGAATGGCTACAAGCAGTTAAAACAGCAAGGAAGGTAATGTCATCTGGCTTGAAACCAGCCTTCTCCATCCCCGAGAACAATTCGAGTACAGTCACTCCATCTCCCTGCATTGCCAATCCTGAAATCATGGCGTTCCAACAAATGATATCTCTCTGCTGCATTCCATCAAACAGTTTCCTAGCTAAACTTAAATTTCCACATTTCGCATACATATCTAAGAGGGCTGTATTCAAACGAACACCCAATGGAATGCCAATTTGATTCACATATCTGTGAATCCATATCCCAATATCCAGAGCTCCCAAATGAGCACATGCACAAAGGACACTAGTAAAAATGGCTTCGTCAGGCTCCAAGTCTGTATATTGCATCAAACGGAACATCTGTAGTCCCTCCTTGAAACAATTGTTCTGCACATACCCAGAGATAATAGACCCCCATACCCCTCTATCCTTAACCGGTGCTTTATCAAACAGAAGCCGGGCAGTATCAACATCCCCTAATTTTGCATACCCAGAAATCAAAACTGTCCATGCCACCTCATCTTGCCTACGCATTTCATCAAATACTAGTCTTGCAGATTCGATATCATCACAGGTAGAATACATGAGAATCAAAGTATTCCCAACAAAAACATCTAGAAGAAAACCCAATTTCACACTACTTCCATGGACTTGCTCTCCTAAACGACTATCTTGCAAGTTTGCACAAGCTTTCAACATGTACGGAAGAGTATAATTATCTGGAAATAGCCCATTCTGCAACATTCTAATGTACATTTCAATCGTCTTTATTAGATCTCCCTTGTGTAGGAATGCTTTGATCATGGTGTTGCAGATACACAGGGTGGGGTTTTCAATTCGCTCAAAAAGCTTCCAAGCATGGCTTAAGCTCCCACGATGTGGGTCAGAGCAGAAGGCCAAAATCCTACTGAGAGCAAAGTTGTTATTCCCAAGTCCATTTGTGATTATCTGTGCATGGGTTTGCTTGAGCTGCTTTATGTTCTTACATTTGTCCAACAGTAGTAGACATTTTCTACTGCTACCAGACATTGGCAGCCACCACTTAGTCCCAAGATCCCATAACAGGGCAGCATTCACAAGGATGAAAGAACAAGGACTCCCATCCACAACCCAGCCCACACAGCGGTGAAACTCAAACGGACGTGAGAGATCCTATATTTCTCCGAAAATTTTGCTTCCCAGAAGGTCGGCGGGTTAGGATATTTTCCAACTAAAATACTTTTACTACTCAAGAAAAACTGTTTTTTTCGCTTTTTTACATAAACTCGAAAGAGAAACTATATATGCTTTTGACAACAAAGTCAAAACAAAAACCAAAATTCATGACTCAAATAAATAAATAAAAAAGGTGCTTTTGTAGGGCGCTCACTTAGGTGGGTCAATAATTTATGACTCTTCACTTAAGTTGGCTAAATTACACGGCGCCCACTTTCACAGTTGTTGTGACCAGTGATGATAAAGCGAAGAATATGCAAGAAATTGAGAGACACACAATTGATAAAATGGAGTTCAACTTTTCAATCTACATCTTTGGGACTCAAGATAGAGTCCAATCCAGTATATCAAAGGGTAACAAAAGGCCTTATAAATTGTTCGATACTGTACAATCGAAGGAAGCCTTGCAGAGGTAATCACAATGGTGCATTCCACGCCTAAAAACTCGCTTGTACATTGAAGAATCTTCACAAAGAAGTGGCAGCAGCAAATCTTGGAGCCCTAAGTTCGTGGGAGAAGATGAATAGAGCACACTGAAGCCAAATTGAATCTAACCCAAATACTTGGACCAACTCAAGTATAAATAGCATAGTTTGAACCGTTAGTATATGGTTCAAGCTAAACTCAAACCCATGGTCCAATAGAAAATAACAAATTATAAATTAGACTCTAACAACGGTTTTGTAAAATTCCAAGTTACCCATCTTTAACAATCAGAATTTTGACTTGTTAATTTTGTTAGTCAGATGACTCATATGCTCTTTAAGTTGTAAAAATGCCAAATTCCCCCATTTAAGTTTCCCTTCCATTTTGCTCCCTAAGGTGACCTATCTTCTTCAAATACCTTGCCGGAAACCCCACCATTGCTGGCAATCACCACCCCCGAGGTCACCCACTTCCCCATTTGCATGTTGATCACTCATAGTTTGATTCCATAGTGCTGGTGATAGTTTCTTAGGGTTTTTTTTTTTTTTTGAAACACATCCCAGGTTAATCAATTATCAAAACCAATACATTGAGCATTACCAGAACTGTGTTTCCATCCAAATGTTTTAGCTACTTTTTCAAAACCTCCATAAACCCCATCATAGAATTTCTTGATCATTTGCTTCACATCATAAATTCTCAACCCAAATTAGAAATTCAGAAGCCCATTGTTATGGTCATTATGGTCCAAACCCCTGAGCTGGCTTAGACCATTTGGACCAAACCAAGGGCTCAAGCTTGATCTAAGATAGTTCAACTGGTGAATCTCAGTCATGACGTTTCTCGGAGGAGATGCCAGCTGAGAAGTCAAAAACCATGCATCATAGTGGCACACAGCTCTCACCATGTGACTTTTTGGCAGGAACAATGCTAGCAGAAGATTTGGCGCATCCTCACCCAGATGTCAAACCCTAGCATTTAATTCAGCATTAAATGCGCATGGATAGCCCAAAAGCTTCTCATTCACCCATAAGCTGCCTCGAGTACTGCGTACCACTGTTTTGTCCCCCCAACTAAGGAATGGTGTCACATCAAGATCAACTTAAAGCTGATCTTTTGATTTGCCTGTGGGATCACCAGTTGTCTTGGGAACCATGCGTATCAACTTGCTGTGCAAGCTTTGTCAAGAAGCGATCTCCACCATTCATCTAAGTCATCCTCATCAAAGGGCTACGATGAATCCGTCCCCAGTTTAGGTATGGACCAGCTGCATATATAACCGCATTACATATAAGTATTGGTAAGTAGACTTGAATACTCCCGCTATTACTCTCTTGCATTAACTCCTGAAAAATATTTTCTCCTTTATTCCCTTGGGCATTTATTCCTCAAGGGGAGTCTCTGGTTTTCTACCTGAACTGACTTAATCATTGGAGGTGGCTTTCCATCCTCAGAGGCAACCCACTCTCACCATTGTTTTGGTCTCAAGAACCAGACCCGGATTAGGAGTAAACCAAGGAGCTAAGAACATAAACAATAAAATTTGGCAAAAACATATTTTCACAACTACACTCATAAAACCCATAGCAGAGAACAAGGATTTTGAAGGAGATGAATCTCAGAGAGAATACGACCTCACATCTACTAATTTTTCACTCCTTACACTAATCTAGGCCTAAGTCCAACATTGGAGTAAAATTCCTAGTTAAAAATTGTCCTTTAGAGAACAACTAAAGATCGTGATAGGATTAGGATTGAGAGAAAAGTAAAACCTAAACGGCAAAAGGACAAGAGTGATGAGAGATGGAGTTGGAGAAAACATGTGTATCATCATCCCTTTCTCAATTCCAAACAAAGATTGAGTTCAAAATTGGTTGAGCAATGAAAAAAAAAAAAACAACAGAAAACCTCGCCCACCAACTCTAAAAAACAAAGGATACCAACCATAAACGTGAAAGGATTGGTGCCAAAACCCGCCTCAACCAACCCCGAAAGTAGTCACAACCTCCATCTTCACAATATTGGTGTCACGCCTACGAAAAGGGAGTTTCGGTTGAAACCCTAACCAACGTAATCGAGTAGATTTTCAGCTAATAAGTAGAAAAAAGAAGTGGGGAAGCTAGAAAATGGATTTTCTCCATCAAACTCTCAAACCCTTATCTCCGGAAAGGAGGGGCGGTGGTGGATTTTCGGAGAGATATAAGAAGAGGATTTCTTCTCCCTTCACTCACTTGGGGAGCAAAATGGGAGGAAAACTTAAATGAGGGTAATTTGGTCTTTTTACAACTTAAAGGGTATATGAGTCATTTGATTAACAAATTTAACGGTCAAACCTTTGACTGTTAAGGATCGGTAACTTACAATTTTACAAAACTATGAAAGTGAGTAGTAGGTCCAAAAGGGAAAAACTAAATAAACTAGGGTGCGTTTGGTAATGGGCCTAGGAATAGTTTTTTGCATCCTTTTGTACGAAGAACACCAAAAAGCGTGCATGGGTTTGCTTAAGCTGCTTTATGTTCTTACATTTTTCCAACAGTAGTAGGCATTTTCTACTACTACCAGACATTGGCAGCCACCACTTATTCCCAAGATCCCATAGCAGGGCAGCATTCACAAGAATGCAAGAACAAGGACACTCCCATCCACAATCCAGCTCACAAAGCGCTGAAACTCAAATAGATGTGAAAGATCCTATATTTCTTTGAAAATTTTGCTTCCCACAAGGTTGCCGGGTAGGAATAATTTCTAACTAAAATACTTTGACCACTGAAAAAGAAATCTTTTTTTTCTTTTCTTTTTTATAGAAACTCCAAAGAGAAACACTTTTTTTTTGGGGGGGGGGGGCAAGAAACTCAAAAGAAAAACCTAAATTCATGACTGTTTGATATTTTGGGGAAAAAGGAAAAAGGAAGAGTTTTTTTTGTAGGGCGCTCACTTAGCTGGGCCTATAATTCATGACTGCCCACTTAAGTAGATTAAATTGCATAGTGCCCACTTTCACAATTATTGTAACCAGTGATGATAAAGCAAATAATATGCAAGAAATCAAGATAGAGACACACACAATTGATGATGGAGTTTAGCTTTTCAGCCTACATCTCCGAGACTCAAGATAGAGTCCAATCCACCATATCAAAGGGTAACAAAAGGCCTTACAAATTATTCGATATGTACAACCGACAGAAGCCCTTGTAGATGCGACCACAATGGCGCAATCCATGCCTGAAAACTCGCTTGTACACTGAAGAATTTTCAGAGAGAAGCAGCAACAACGGCGGCAATCTTGGAGCCCTAAGTTCGTGGGAAAAGAAAATGAATAAAGCACACTGAAGCCAAAATGAATCTAACCCAAATACATGAACCAACTCAAGTATAAATAACATAGTCTAAACTGTTAGTATAAGCGTTGGTTTAAGATGGTTCAAACTAGACTCAAACCCATGGTCTAATAGAAAATAACAAATTATAGATTAGACTCTAACAAAGATTTTGTAAAATTGCAAATTACCTATTTTTAACGGTCAAACCTTTGACTGTTAAATTTGTTGGTCAAATGATTTATATACCTTTTAAGTTGTAAAAATATCAAATTCCCTCAATTAAGTTTCCTTCCCATTTTGCTCCCAAGGGTGACCTATCTTCTTCAACTGCTGGAAACCCCACCACCAGCCCTCTGTCAGAAGTCACCCGCTTTCCCTTGCTGGTGATCACCAGGTTTGATTCCACAAATGTTGGTGATAGTTTCTTAGGTTTGTTTTTGGGAACACATCCCAAGTTAACCAATTATCAGAACCAACACAGTGAACATTACCAGAACTGCGTTTCCATCCAAATGTTTTTGCTATTTTTTTCAGACTCCCTAAACTCCATAGAATTTCTTGATAGTTTGGTTTGCATGATAAATTCTCAACCCAAATTAGAAATTCAGAAGCCCATAAAACCCATAGCAGAGAACAAGGATTTTGAAGGAGATGAATCTCAGAGGGAATCCGACCTCACATCTACTGATTTTCACTACTTTCACTAATCTAGGCCTAAGTCCAACATTGGAATAAAATTCCTAGTTCACCGTACTCTTCAACTAGTGAATGCTTGAATCTGTAATAGGATTGGGATTGGGGAAAAAATAAATCAACCTAAATGGAAAAAGGACAAGAGTGATGAGAGATGGAGTTGGAGAAAACATAGTTTTGAAGTTCGAAATTGAAGTTGGAGCAGTTGGGGGAAAAGTGGAAAACAAGTAAAAAAAACCCAAGAAAGGATTCTGATGAATAGTGAAATTCTCTATTTGGGTCGTCTTCTTCGATTTTTGTTGTTAGCATTTTTTCCCCAGTCGAGTAATTTTTCTGAAAATTGTTTTGAGAACAACTAAATATCAGTTTGATTTGTGTTTCCTTATCATCATCCTTTTCTCAATTCCCTATTCTGCCTCTGCCGTTTAACTCCTTGGTAAGGGGATTTCTTGACCGTCTCTCCATTAGCAATTCACATGGCCAAAACCTCGCCTCAACCAACCTTTTAGAGCCAGAGTAGTCACAAGACTCACAACCTCCATCTTCACAATATTGGTGTCACGCCTATAAAAAGCAAATCTCGGTTGGAATCCTAACCATCGTAATTGAGTAGATTTGCTGCTAATAAGTAGAAAAAAGAAGTGGGGAAGCTAGAAAATGGGAAATACGGAGATTTTCTCTTTCAAACTCTCAAAATGACGATTGTTTTGCAAGTCATTCATCCACTTGAGAAGCAAAATGGGAAAAAACTTAATTAAGGTAATTTGATCATTTTACAACTTAAAAGGTATATGAGTCATTTGATAACAAATTTAACGGTCAAAAGTTTGACCGTTAAGGGTTAGTAATTTACAATTTTACAAAACTATGAAAGTGGGTAGTCAGGATATTATAGGCTCAAAAGGGAAAAACCTAAAATAAACTAGGGGGCGTTTGGTAATAATGGGCCTAGGAATAGTTTTTTGCATCCTTTTGTTCGAAGAACCCCAAAAAGCATTTGGTAAAATGAGTATTTCTTTTGTTTTTCAGGAAATAAACTAATTCAATTTTCTTGCCAAGGAAGGCTTTTTGCAAAACAACTTTTACTTGTTTGGTCATTCTCAAAAATAAAAAACACGTTCAAATTACGTAAAAAATGGACATTTAACCCAAATTTATTCGCATGAAACTTCTAACTTCTTGTCTTCATAAGATTTTTTTTCGTTCTTTTGCTTTTTTGTTTTTTAAATCTCCATCGGCTCAAGTGTTCTTAGTATCAATTTTATCAAACAGTCAAAATTGTGTTCACACCACTGTTCTTTGATAAAGATAAAAAAAAAAAAATTATTGCAAAGAAAGCCATTCTCAAAAAAGACCGTTGCCAAATGCTTACTAATTATCATGCTAAAGTTTGTTGTTAATCTGTCATCATCCATCTAGAACTTCATACCCAAACAAAATTAGTGTTTCTTATTTGTTTCAATGGTCGTTCATTCATTTGATTGGAAAAGGAACCTAAAAATTGCCTTGAAATTATCAATTTTCACATGTAACAACTTTTTTTTATATATTATAATCAACTTTGAAGGATTTAATTTGAATGATTTGTGTTTTCACATCTTCTTTATTTCCTTGTTTCACACTCTCACGCAATTTATAAGATTTATTATTGCCGTGACCATATTCTAAAACAAGCAGCTCAATTTGAAATTTTGAATTGATAATATTTTTTTCTATTTTACATAAATCTGTTGCTTTCAAAGTCAACAAACCCATGTCCAAATTTGTGAAAAATCACATCAATAATAATCATAATTTAAAAGAAAAAAGTTCTATTGCAAAGATATACCACCAAATACATAGACGCAATAATGGTTGGCTGACTCCTAATGGAAGACATGAACCCTACTTTCATCACAGAAATGTATGCTTTCATTTGTCTTAGGGGTGTCAATGGTGTGGTTTCGGATTGAAAAATACCTAGTTTAAACACGGCCTATTAGTAAAATAACGATTTCGGCCTAGTTTCAATTTGGTGTGATTTGTGTTCGAGCTAACTAACGGTTTATGCTAACAGTTTAGACTCGAGTTGACTAACTGTTTATGGAGTTCAAGAAAAATAATAAAAAGAAATAATTTAACATCCTACAACAAAAGCCAAAATTATATGAAAAACGAAGTTGCTATTGGTTAATTTCTATTAAAAAAATCCACCCATCCTATAGAAATCAATAACCTAGATATTAAGTGGTAGAATGACTATTTGATCTTTGAATTCATGCATAATTTTTTTAATTGTTTATACCAACTACTTAGTGGTAATATAATGATTCAAATACTATTTAATGTAAAATTATAAAACAAGTTGTAATACGGGCTATAACGGGTTGCGGTTCAGTTTCGGGTTGGTACAGGCTTTGCCATCCTCAGCCCAAACACAGCCCATTAAGGTTCGGGCCGAGCCGATTCGGACTATAACGGGTCGGTGCAGTTCGGGCTACAAATTGACACCCCTAATTTGCTCTATGCATATATAACAGTGATGTCCTCGTAAAGTAATGCTCTCTACACCTTACAAAAGAAATTAGTCTTAGGACTTAAAAACATGTAACTGAAATATAAAATTACATCCACATATAGGAGTTATTCCAAGAGGAGGGTTTTGTTTTATTTATTTATTTATTTATAAATAACCCATAAAAGAGGAGAGATTTATTCTTAAAAAAAGAAAAAAAGAAAAAGGAGAGATTAACACTATATTAAGAACGTAATCTACTCTTCCGTTTTACTACCAACCATTTCTAACCCAACGGTCAAATAGTCCCTCTCCCTAAAACTCTCTAAATTCACTGCATCTCTGCTTTTCTTCGAGCATCAAAGAGTCAAAACGAGGCTAAATCAATGCACATTTAGTGTTATTCTTTAATAAAAAAAGAAAACGAAAATTTTACATTTCATATTAATACAAAAGAAGTTAAAATGCAGGGTTGATAAAGTGGTAAGATTCATACTTTTTAGTTGATGAGAGGTCATGGGTTCGGCTCTTACGGACAGGCCCGGATGAACCTCAGACACAAAAGAAAAGATAAAATGACTATCCTACCCCTACGATGTCAATATGTCTACTCTCACTAACTCGAGAAAGAATTTACTTTACTATAGAGGAGTGTGGGCCCTACATGTGCATGAAGGCCACAGAAAACACATACATGGGCATAATAAGTGAGAGATTTTTGAATTTTATTGAGATACTAATGATGATTGGATGATCAACCACCATCCCCATGAAAGGCACTGATGATGGATGTGAAGGAAGGATCATACATACATGGGTGGGTTTTCATAAGGGTAAAATGGTCATTTAAATTTTTGTGTCCGTGCGACCGTGCTTAGCAAAGTACAACTCTCGTTGAGAATTTTTCTCCGATCAACGCAGCTTCTCTCTGATCTAAATTGTAAAGAAAAAAGAAAACGAAATTTTTTATTTTTTTTTGTTAGAATAGAACGGCACGGGAAGGGAAAACGAAACAAAACAAAAACGGAGCAAAGGTTCGATGTGACTCTGAATCTCTCACACTTCTTCCCTTGTGCTTCTTCTTCATGGAGGAAAGAGTCATCGAATTGGACTTTTTCGTGGAATAGTGATTTCTGAACTAAAGAAAAATAGATCAAGAATCTCCAAATGCCGGATTTAGAAGGGCCTAAGAGTCCCAATTGGAGAAAAGCGAAGAGGAGATCTCAATCTCTATTGCCATATTTATCGATCTGGTATTCTCGAATCATTGGATCTGATGGTGATATTTCTGGTATCTTCAAATGGATTTCTGAGCTGTGTTTCTTCTAGGGTTGTCGTTGTCCTGACCACGGAGAGGTGGCAGAGACGACGATGCAGCTTCATTTCTCTCCTAGCATGAGAAGCATCACGATCTCGAGCAGCAATGGGTTTCTTGACTTCATGAAGATCAAGGTCGCAGCTCGCCACGTCTCTTATCGCACCCTCTTCCACACCATCCTCATCCTTGCCTTTCTGCTGCCTTTCGTCTTCATTCTCACCGCCGTCGTCACCCTCGAAGGTGTCAACAAGTGTTCCTCTCTCGGTGCGTAGGACAAAACCTTTTTGTTTCAGTGATTTGAATTCTACCCGTTTCCCTAGCTATTGGATGTTTGTTTTCTTGATTAGGTCTGTAGCTATTTGGGTGGTTGTGAGATCATAGAGAGATATCAGGGTAGACTATTGCTATGCATATATGGATTCGATTGGATTTCAATTGTAACCTAACTTGAGGTTTTGAGTGAGTTCTGATTTTGGTCTAAGTCATTTTTCTTTGTTGGAATTCCCCTTTGCTCTATATGGTTTTAAATTGGAATTCTTCAGCTGTTACTGATTACGGATATCTAATTGGATCTGTTACTGTTGTCTGATTTGATTGGATTTGGTTTTTCACTTATCCCTGGGCATTTTCATAGGATCTTGGAATCCTCATTTCTGTAGGTTGTCTTGCGTTCTTTTATTTACAATTGGGATTCTGGATTATTATACTGGCTCTTCAGCGTTTCAGCTGATTGTTCTTTTTCTTTTCCGTAATAGCTGATTGTTCCTTTTCTTTTCTGTAATTGAGTATGACAATTTTCTTCTGTCTTTTGTTTTTTGGGTTGTGATAAATTCGTTAGAGTCGTTGTTCCTTTTCCATTTATATTCTGCTTGTTTAAATTTCAAGTCTCATTCTTTTTTTTTGGGCTCATTGATGGGTTGCAGACATCTAGTTCATTCTGTATTTGTTATATTCTTCTTCCATGTTTCAAGCCCACTGGTTTATGCATTAACTGTTTATGGCTATAAAAACAATTAATATATATGTATATCTATATAAAATATATATATTTTTATTTTCCTCTTGGCCCTCAAAAGTCTTTTGTTCCCAGTTGTACCTATTTGATTTGATTCTTGCCTTCAATTTTCCTTGGATATTTTATCTATAAGTCATAATAACAATTTGAGGTTGTACTCATTTTCATTAACGTGAGAGCCTTGTGCACTGGGTCACCCTTTTTTACTCGTTTTTGTTAACAAGTCCAAATTTTGGCTCAGATTAAACACCTGATATTATGGCTTGAAAGTGGGAGAATAGCTGCAGTGAAGCCACTTCCATGTTGCTTTAACCCTCTGGAATGTATTGTTTTTTTTGTGCTTCATAGGACAATAGCATTGCCTTTAATCCTCAAATAAGTTGGTTTAATGTTTCAACTTTGGACTTTCTCTTATGGGGTTTCTACTTCTATTTCTTTGACTGTGTTTAAATTTATTTATGTCTTCTTTTGGTTCTTCCTGAATTTCAGTCATATATTAATTCCTTTTTCCTGCTTCTATTTTCATATTTACTTATTGGTGTCTCTACATTATTTGTTTGTCATTAATTCCTTTAATAAAGATTGTTTGGTGGTGAAATTCTTGTACTCCAGATCATTTTTATGTCTGGTAGAACTTTGAGTTCATCCATTCAGTGTTTATTTTTATGTCTGTTTTGATGAGTAACATCCATTGCTTTGTTTGACAATTTCTATGAAGTTGTATCAGCACCCTTCTGATTTTGTAATTTTCATCTGCTTCAGATTGTTTGGGTAGACGATTGGGACCAAGGCTTCTTGGTAGGCCCAATGATTCAACGGTAAATATCTCCTTATTATGGTTACTCGTTTAGTGGTCAGTTCATATCCGTTGATTTGATAGAGTGAATTTCTCTCCCTTGTGCTGAATTTGGAATTGTTCACGCTGTTGCTTTAATTTTTTTCCTTGGGTGCTGATGTGCAGAAGTTAGTAAAAGATTTATGTAAGATCCTGAACCAAGTTAATACGGAACGACTCCCACCCAACCTGAAGCTGCCAGAGTCATTCAGTCAACTTGTTTCTGAAATGAAAAACAACCATTATGATGCCAGGACTTTTGGCATCCAGCTGAAAGCAATGGTATGTTTTTTTACTAAACATCTCTCTCTCTGAGTTGAATTACATGATTAATGAATTTCCAAAAAAATGTTATTGATGGAATGGTTCTCTATTTCAATTCTTAACCTGTAGAGCCGATGCCAGTCTTTGAAAACAGGCCCTTGAGAGTTGTCTTTTTCTTTGTTTTGTATGCTGTTTCTTAAACATTATTGAGACTGGGTAGGATCAAAAGAAACTTCCTTCTCAATGGAATTCATTGGGAACATTGGAATCTCATGTCAGATGGGCTTCCGGTTTCCTGATGATGTGGATGAGCTCTCTCTCTCTCTCTCTCTCTCTCTCTCTCTCTCTCTCTCTCTATATATATATATATATATATATATATATATATATGTATTCCCCTTTGTTCCTCACGGACGGATTCATGTTCTATTGTGCATTTAGTAGACTATAAAGTGGTATTCACCTTTGTTTCTCACAGAGGGATTCATGTTCTATTGTTCATTTAGTAGGCTATTAGAAGCGAGGCGGCAGCTCTACTTTTGCATATTTTGTATGGTAGGGTAACATAAGAATCCTATTAAAAATGAAAGAAGATTTTATTGGAAACTGGTTTACATTTGGATGTTGATGCTACTACCATCATAAGAAAGTTTTCAAATGCACATTAGTTGCTTTGGAATGAGCCTGATTATCCATCTTGTCTATGAATTGGAAACCCATGGTTTTTGGAAAGATTACATTGGTTCTTGACTTTTTTCATCTAAATCTAATATTTTGGTTCCGACACTAAGGAGGTGTGATTTGCTGTTTTTAGCAATTCATGACATAAAAATACAAGGAGAGTTCATCTATCTAAGGAAGATAGCTATATTTTCCCATTTCTTACTAAATAAAAAAATTGCTAGTTGGTCATGCTGCAGCTTTTCAAATCCTTATCTATGGGTTTTTTTGTTCTCTTCTCTGTCATAAACTGCTAGAAGTAAATATTTTCTTGTCCAAACCCTTGTTAGCAAAGCTCTCTACTGTATGTGAATTTTACTCTCTATCTCTGTCTTAAGGAAAACTTAATAGGCACACACTTGAAAGGTATGTAAAACTTCGCTTTTCCCCCAACCATTTCACAATGCAAAAACTGTGGAGTCTTCAAAATCTGGACACAATGTTTATAGACACGGTGTCCAATGCTATGCTATGCAGCCGTGTAACCATGTTTTAACAATCAACCAAGTTGCAGCATAAGATGAACCAAAACATGGTAAAAAGTCCAACAGGTTTGTTTTTTGTCCTCAAAATATACTATACCTTTCACGTCAGATTTGTTTGTAGAAAAAACATTGTAATATTGATCAATTACCACTGAAAGTTTGTGTGATTTCTATGTTCCCTGTATCTTGACTATCAAATGTGAAGCAGACGATTATTCCTTCACTAAAGTTCGCTAGAGGGGAAATAGCTGAGTTCAGTCCAAATCTTTTTGGCAAGTCTTAATGCATTAATTTTGCTACCATTCACTTAACTGAATCTTCTTTCTTCAACAAGCCACTAATCCTCATTTAAACTATTGGAAAACCTAGCCCTTCAGCCCAACCTCGAATGCTGCAGTAATTTGCAAACCAGCAATGGGGAGGTGATTCTATTTGTGTATTCGTTTAGGGTTCAATAAACCTTGCTTTACATCATATAAATCTAATAATCAACCTTGTTCATTTCCCTATTTTACTTATTTGATGAACCTATTTCTTACAATTCTGTATAAACCGGAGGCTCAAATTTTTACCAAAACAATTTGCATGCCGAGTGGTTCTCTTATAAATATATAAAAAAAAAAGTAAAAAAGAGAGGTGTACCCATGGCACAAGTTTCTTGTGTTTAGCTGGTTCTACAGAGGATAATATGTACACAGGTTTTACCCCTGTTTCCAGAGAGGATGTTTTCAGGACTTCTCCCCTTGACCAAGCATTTGGAAAGGGAGTACTTGACCAAAACACCAAGCACGACCTCTTTGAATCTGTTAATTTCCATCTAAACCATTTCTGAGGATAATATGTACACAGGTTTTACCCCTGTTTCCAGAGAGGATGTTTTCAGGACTTCTCCCCTTGACCAAGCATTTGGAAAGGGAGTACTTGACCAAAACACCAAGCACGACCTCTCTGAATCTGTTAATTACCATCTAAACCATTTCTGAGATCATAAATTTCCTTATAAAGGCGTTTGTTGTTTGTGTATAAAGCAAGTCAATCTCATGTTGGGCTAGGAAAAATTAAACATTGGGCTTGAAGAGTTTATTTTATTATTGTGAAGACTGATGATCCATTTTACTTTCTCAAGTTTTTTTTTGGAAACCCACTGTGGCTTCTATCTACAAAAGCTTCAATCATCGAAATTTTATGGTCCTTAAAAAACATTGATTTTGATTATCCTTTCCCCTGAATTTTCTTTTATTGCTTTTAATCTACTTCCAATTTTTTAACTTGTTTTGGTGCTTTTCTGCATGAGTGAGAGGTCAAGGATTTGGGTGTTGAAATGAAGATGCTTACTCCCCTCATTACATTGATTGTTACCTTAGTTATTGCTTAATCTTTTGGCTCGAGTTTTCTTTTTGAGCTTTCAACTAAAGAATGTTAATCCATGCAGATGGAGAAGTTTGACAGGGAGATTAGAGAGGCGAAGTTTGCAGAGCTGATGAACAAGCATTTTGCAGCGACTGCCATTCCAAAGGGCATCCACTGTCTCTCATTGCGTTTGACTGATGAGTACTCATCCAATGCTCATGCTCGGAAACAGTTGCCATCTCCAGAATTTCTCCCATTGCTGTCTGATAATTCTTGCTACCACTTTGTCGTAGCGACTGATAACATCCTTTCTGCTTCTGTTGTGGTCGCTTCCACTGTCCAAACCTCTTTAAAACCTGAAAAGATTGTCTTCCATGTGATTACGGACAAGAAGACATATGCGGGCATGCACTCTTGGTTTGCACTCAATCCTCCTACACCAGCAATTGTTGAGGTGAGAGGAGTTCACCAATTTGACTGGTTAACAAGAGAAAATGTACCCGTTCTTGAGGCTATTGAAAGCCAGCATGGTATCAGGGATTACTACCATGGAAATCATGTTGCTGGGGCGAACCTTAGTGAGACTACTCCTCGCTCATTTGCTTCCAAATTGCAGGCCAGAAGTCCAAAGTACATTTCATTACTCAACCATCTCCGCATATATCTCCCAGAGGTAAATTGCGTGTTGTGTGAACCTTGTGTTATGTCTCAGTTTTGCGTCCTGATTCATTGTTGATAAGAAACCTATGATTTGGAGATCTATCTGCTCCCCCCACCCCAAAAAAAACACACCAAGGAAAGAAAAAGAAATAGAACTCAAAAGAAAAAATCAGGAGGGAAATGAGAAAAATCTATGAAGGCTAAAGGTATGGAAGTTGAGTGGCTTGGCTAAAATTTGACTGGAGGAAAGTAATACTGCTACAATCATCATTTATATTTAATAAACTGGTATTATCTGTGCTTGTGGAGTGTAGTATTGTTGTGTCCTTTCCAAATACTTAAGGGTTGAACTTCTTGTTTTCTGTCCCAAATGTTTTTAGACTTTTGTAGAATGTTAGGATTTTGAGTGGCGTAATTATTTTGTAGATGTGAGAAGTTCTGGGAAATTCTTACTTATACATTTGTGATATATTGTGAACAGCTATTCCCAAACCTCGACAAGGTGGTCTTTTTAGATGATGATGTGGTAATCCAGCGTGATCTGTCTGCGCTATGGGAGATTGACCTTAAGGGCAAGGTTAATGGTGCAGTGGAAACATGTAAAGGCGAAGATGAATGGGTGATGTCTAAGCGTTTCAAGAACTATTTCAATTTTTCTCATCCTCTCATATCAGAGAAGTTAAACCCTGATGAATGTCCATGGGCATATGGTATGAACATCTTTGATTTACGTGCATGGAGAAAAACAGATATCAGAGATACATATCATTTGTGGTTGAAAGAGGTAAGCATCAAATGCCAGTAGTACTGTTAAGGGTAGACTTTTATTTTCTGGGGCAGTTGGGTTAAGTGAACATTTAAGAAATAATCTACTTGACAAAGGGAGACATTTTCCTCGCAATTTAGTATTAAGCATTAGGTATTCCTTTCTGAAAATCTATCTGAGCTCCTTACTGATATTCTCCTATGGTTGTCCTTGTTGCAAGTCATCTTGTCTTGGATCCCTAGTCCCTAATCCATGTTTTTATACTATGGGCTGGCATATTGAAAAGTGTAGTTCCTTCTCTCTTTAGAAATGAGTAATTTCCTTTGTTATGAAAGTTGGTCTGGTTAAATGATGGGTTAAGATGGTTTAATGTATGTTTCTAGCAATGTACTCTGCACTTACCTCTCACACCCTGCCTAAATCTGTTCTTGGGGTTGGAATTCACAAGATATTATTTGGGTTCCTTGTTTTATTTCTGTAGGAAATAATGTAAATATATTCTTTTTTTCTTTTTTAAAAGTCAGTTGATTTTTGGTGCAGAATCTTAAGTCGAAGTTGACTCTCTGGAAGCTTGGCACACTACCCCCTGCTTTGATTGCATTCAGAGGCCATGTTCACCCAATTGACCCTTCATGGCACCTGCTTGGTTTGGGTTACCAGAATAAGACCAGCATTGAGAGTGTGAAGAAGGCAGCTGTGATTCATTACAATGGCCAGTCTAAACCATGGCTAGATATTGGCTTTGAGCATCTCCGGCCTTTTTGGACCAAGTACGTTAATTACTCCAGTGAATTTGTAAGGAACTGCCATATCTTGGAGCCTTAGGTGATATGGAGGACCAAAAACAAAAGTGAGAGCTGGGACAGAGATATAACTGGGATGGGTTCGTGTAAGTTGCAGTGATTGATGATATTCAAATAAGGAAAAGAAGAAATTTGACCATGTGGCTAATGCTGGCAGATTCAAATTCTCTGCTATCCGTCCCACGTTTACAGAGGAGGAGCTGCATTACTCGTGGCCACGTGATATTCTTTCATTCTGTAACATAGCAATCAATGATTTATTATTTGCCCTGGAAAAGGGTAACTTTCCTACTCCTGACCTCCACTGGGCATCTCGAATTACATTGTCTATTACTCTGGTGTTGGGCAGAGTAATACTATGGTATGCTGATCAGAATTGCTTGAGTTGGAGGGCCTAAGCAATCATCCAGATGGATGTCAGATGGGAGATCAGCTTTGCAAATGTTTCTTTAGTAAGGCAACCCCCAAGATGTCATCCATTTATTGTTGGTAGTTTGCTTCCCCCAGTCTCCATTTTTACATTCTCTATAGGGTCTTCAAGCCCCTTTTTTGTTTTCTTCTATATTCATTAAGGTGATTTTAGGTAGTGGTATAATGTAGATTGCAGTGTTATGGATCCCGTCTAATTGGGGGAACTTAAAATAGGGTATTTTTTTTTGTGTACGATTCATGATAATATTCAAATTGTGCAGATAATTCTTTTTTGGTTTCTCTCTTGTATTTCAGTTACTTAAGATTCTCTTCAGAAATTGTCAGGAAAAATAAAAATTCAAAAATTGAAGACATTAACTAGCTTTGCCTTCTGTTTGCATCTCCTCCTTATTTGATTGATTGATTCTCACTTTTTGTGGATATGTTAAAAGTAACCAATCTACTTGTCTGACTTGTGGGTTTGTGTTTGTTACCATTCTTCTTTCATGAGGAATTTGGGTATGGAATTCAGGTTGAATCTCTTTAGGGGGGGTGCTAATTCTGTATCAGTTAAAATTTGACTTCTTGTGAATGATCTTGATATGGCCACCTTGAGGTTGGCTTAGTAAAGCTGGTTTAGGGTGTTGAGTTCTCCCAAGGTCTGTTTCAGTTTCAGTTTCAGTGTATCATTACAGCGATTCCTCGGTCCCAACCTTTGCAGGGAAGGGTTGCCATGATCATCCATCTGCTTATGTAACCTATTGAGCGTGTATCACAAAAACTTGCTGCTTGTCCTCTGAACAAGCTGACGTTGGGCCTGATACAACCCTATGTATCTTCAACGTCCTCTAAATTTCCATGGCAAAAAGAGTATTATATCCATGAGATCATCTCTTAGTTCATACTGCAAAGACGTTGGAGACAAATGGTTTAGAATGGAAGATTGAAACTTTTTTAGGGAACTGAGCCATAGGAGGTTATCTAGCATCATTTGTGGCAATGACACAACAACTGATCCTCTACCCAGAGTAGAGAACTGTACTTCTCATATCTTTTCATCATATATTTAGGAGTGAGGTCTTTCTTTGCTCACTTATATTCTGTTCCATCAATGTTCAAAAATGGATCCCTTGTAAACATAAGGTGAAAATGTATGAGAGGAGCAGGAGATTATCTAGCATCATCTATGGCAATGAGACAAACTAGTTTGGATCCTCTACCTTTTCATCATCACATATTTAAGAGTAGGAACCACCTCTGTTCACTCATAGTCAACTTTATCAATGTTAGAATTTAATCTCTTGGTGGAAGGGTGTGAGAGGACCACCGTCCTTTATCCCAACATAGTTAGAAATGATAATTCAAGAGTCAGAAATGGATTTAGGAGACTCTAGAGATTTTAATATGTTGTGATAATTTTTTTTTACATAATTTGTGCTTTCTTCTTTTAATAGAAATGACTTTTCAGCACTAACCGAAGTATCAAAGACAAATTATGTCAATCTTGCAAGTTGGCGATTGAAAAAGAAAAATTTCATCAATATCTTTGAATATTTGGTATGGGTCGTATGACAGTCCATGTCTCAACCTTTCACTAAGGCTGCTCGCTCTCACAATCTACCAAGAGTTGTCCACGAGTTACAATCCTTTGAATGTTTCCTCACCTTGTTCTCCGCAAAATCATTATCAAGTCTTGTCCCAACTAAATGGAGTTGGTTACATGAATTCTTTCCTTTCCATCAGTTCTGGTTGGGGTTATGCTAGAAACAAGGCCAAAGCTATGCATACTTTTCTCATCACTTTTTTTAAGGTTATCTTATATTTACTCCTAACTCTTATATATATCACTTCTTTGTGCAAGGACACTTATAATCAGCTGCATAGAGCTCATTATTTACAATTGCAACTAGAGGCGACCTTCTAACACCGTAACACGTCTCTGGAATTCAACCGGGAATAGCAGCAGCTTTGCTGATTTGAGCAGCACAAGCACCTCCTTCCTTCAACACAAAACCAAAATCCACAACTAATTAGTCAAAAATAAATCCTAGTGTGTAAACATCCAGAATAAACAAAAAAATTGAAAATTTTCTTTTCTTTAGGGAACTGAGGTTTGTTCAAGTCAACTTTTATACACATTGACTACATTCTCGGGGGGAGTTATTATATACGGGGTGCTTTGCTCCTAGTCCTAAGGGGATTCAAACTCTGACTTTTTACAAGGAAGCTTTAATCTTTAGCTAACTGAGCCAACCCTCGGATAATTTATATAATTTATACACACCCTTATAATGTTTTTTTTCCGTTCTTGAGAAAAAGCGATATGGAGATCCCCCACCCAACCTAGAGAAAATCTGAACGGAAACAAAAAAAACATAAACAAAGTTGTGGTGCCCTTCAGAACCGGGTTCGATGAAATTCTGTGCATTTGCAATTTTAGCTGTTAATTTTAAAACAAAAATAGTGCTATACCCTTCTGATATGGAATTCAAGTTCAATGGAGAAACGAATATTACCTTGGCCGTTTCTTTTTTTCTTGGCTGTCTTTTTCTCCTTTATTTTCCCCCAAAATTCCTTGATACCAGGAAAATGAAGAGGGAAGAGCTTTTTTGTTTTCTCGAAATGGAGGTTAGATTTGTCATTTCTTGGGGTTCTTTCTTGGCATTGAAAGAAGCCAGAAAAAAAAACCTAACCTCCATTTCAAGAAAACAGAAAAAACCTCCAATATCCAAATTTTCATAACAACGAAACTATAAAAAGGAAGAAAAAGAACAGGAGAAAAGAAAAGAAGCCAAACCCCTAAAATTAAAAGTTTTTTTTTTCCCATCTTCTCATTGCACAATAAAAATAAAGAAAAAGAAAATACACCAAAACATAAAGAGAATGTTCTGTTACCTTCCCCCCTCCCAAAAAAAAAAAAAAATGAGAAAACCCTATGAAAATAAAGGAACTCACATAAAATTCACTCAAGAAAAAAAAAAGTCATAATAAAGTTCACTGGAGGAAAAAGAAAACAAGAAAACAAAAAACTCACATCGAGCTAGAAAAATAATATATTGATATTGGTGATTTTGAAAAGAATTTAAAAAGAGAGAAAAAACACACTCTCACACAGACGATGATTTACTTAGTTCACCCCAAAGAAGGAAGGTGATATCAATACCTAAGCAATACTTGGATCGACCATTTCGCCTAATAACTTACAACCCAATTTATACCCATCTCCGGAGAAGATTACCTCTATTTATAGCAAAATAGATAGACAAATAACCACACCGTAAGGTTGGAAAGTATGAAAAAGCCCTCCTAACGCACAATTGGGTATACCAACCACTCCTCTAAGCTTGGAATGTACGAAAAAGCTCTCCTAACGCATAATTGGGTATACCAACCGCACCCATAAGTTTAAAAAGTACAAAAAAGCCCTCATAACGCATCATTGGGTGTATCAAAGATTTTAACAAGCTCTTTTCAATCAATACGTGTCAAAAGCCAATTGGACTCTCAAACTTTCTAGATTAGCTTATGAAAGAAGCTTCACCAACTGCACCGCCAAATTTGAAAAGTACGAAAAAGCCCTCCTAATGAACGATTGGGTGTATCAAAGATTTTTATGAGATTTTTTTCAAGCCACATGTATCAAAAGCCATTGGACACTTGAATCTTTTAGATTAGAATCTGAGAGAAGCTTCACAATCATACACCTAAGCTCAAAAAGTATAAAAAACATTTTTTAATACACCATTGGGTGTATCAAAGAATTTAATAAGCTTTTTTCAACCAACACATCTCCAAAGCTAAATATAGGATTAGAATCTAAAAGAAGCTTCAGCAACTGTAAGCTTGAAAAGCATTGAAAATACGCTCCTCATGCACCATTGGGTGTATCAAAGATTTCAACAAGCTCTTTTGAACCAATACATATCAAAAACCAATTAGCCCCTTGAACTTACTAGATTAGAATATGAAAGAAGCTAGACCAACCGCACCTCTAAGCTCAAAAGTAATAAAAAGCCCTCCTAACGCACCATTGGGTGTAGTGAGATTTTAACGAGCTCTTCAACCAATGTGTATCAAAGGAAGAATGGCCCCTCGAACTTTATATATTAGTAATATTTATATTTTAGAAAATTCTTTTATATCCCCCCCCCCCCCCACTGATTAAATATTTAAACTTGATGTTTGAAATTTGGGGGTGAGCTTCAGTCACTAGGTCCAGTCCAACCCTACCAATGCCAAGCAATGCCATTCATAGCCTTCTAGGCTTAGGGCGACTTCACGTTAAGATTTCTGGCACCCCTATACTTTTTCGTCTCCTATAGTATAAGAATTCTTTTCCCCCTTTTAAATGAATGGAAGAATATTGCCACCCATTGCAAGGCTTAATGAAGGAATGCACTAATACATCATCTTGGGGGGATTTTTCATTTTGTAAACCAATCAATTTGGGGGATTGTATCCAAGTGCAAGTTGCGTACAATCTAATTGTGTTCTCCTTTGGATACAATATGGTAGAAGATCGCTACTCAATTGTATTGTCTCAGCACAAGTGTGAGGCCAATAAGAACACATACATTGGTGCTAATGGAGTAGAGAGTTCATAAACTTGTTGTCCAAAGTGATGCCTTGTTGGCAAATTTGGGATGACATCTTTTAAACAAGCAAAATCTCCAATTAAGTATAATTGATTAATAGAAGTATTTACTTTCTTAATTGTAATTTCATTATGAGCCAAGCCAAGGGGAAAGCATTTGTGGGCTTGCTTGAGTATCTTAGAATTTATTAGTGAACATGTGGGTGGTGGAAAATTTGAATGATTAATTCATGGGTGCTGTACTAAGATGGTATAAAAAATTTGCTCATGAATTGCCAAAACAATACAATTTGTTGGTGCTAGGAATTTGCTTTCTATTTTGACGGCCTCACTATCTAGATTTTCACAATTGTTGAGGAGGATATAAAGCTTCACCTTATTTGTTTTCATCAATTCAAACTTCAAATCTTGCAAGGCCACAACCTTCCTCAAGTCTTTTCAAAAACATAAGAAGAAAAGAAAAAAAAAAAGAAAGGACCACTGAAAAGAATTAAAGTTTCCTAAAAAGGCAAATCGTCTCATTTGCATAGCCATGAGTAAACTTACAAGTGCCTCTTTTAGGGCCTCAAGTCAAATGAGCATTAAGGAAAGCAAAAGTCTACCATGGGGCAATCAAAATTGCTTTTTCTTATTTATAAGTTTTTTTTTTGATAATCGAAAATTAAAATTTATTAACTACCTTGAAAACACTTATAGATATTATCTATTATTCTATTACAGTCATCCATTGGATGCTATATTAGCTGTTTTTTCAAACCATAGTTGAAGCATTGGGGATGGAAATTTAGTAAAATTAATTAACATACATATTTCACCAAGAGGCCATGTCCTTGTTAGTGGTTTTGGTAAGAGAATTGGTAACCCTTGGTAATTAGTCCAAATTTCTCTTATCTCCACCCCAGCTGATGTTGCGTGATCGACACCTGTTTGTATCCCAAAAAGTATTGCCTCCAGGATCTCCTTCAAGTTTCTCTTATGAGAATATATATCTTTTACCTATATAAAAATTATATGAGAATTCATATCAGGTTCCTTCAAAATTTCCTTTTCACTTGTTATTGTCAAAAAGTAATGCGGTTTATATTTTAAGTTGATTTTAAATGATAATTCAAGAGTCAAAAACAGATTTAGCAGAACAACCTCAATGTAGAATTTTGAAATCAAGCAACTAGTAAACTCTAGAGATTATAGTATGTTGTGATAATTTTCTTTCTACACAATTTGTGCTTTCTTCTTTTAATAGAAATGATCTTTCAGCACTAACCGAAGTATCAAAGACAAATTGTGTCAATCTTGCAAGTTGGCGATTGTAAAAGAAAATTTTCATCAATATCTTTGAATATATTTGGTATGAGTCGTTTGACAGCACATGTCTCAATGGATCCACATCCTCTATAATTCCTTCCCCTACAATTCCTTGCAATTCCCTCATAGGATTGTGCCATGTGGCATTTAAGTAATCCAAAGGTTATCCAACAAACTAGAGTTTAAATAAAATTCAAATTTATGAGTGGGTTTAAATAAAATTCAAATTTAGTTTAAATCGGATAACCGTTGGATTATTTAAGTACCACATGGCACAATCCTATGAGGGAATTACAGGGAATTGTAGGGGGAGGAATTACAAGAGGATGTGAATCCATGTTTCAACCTTTCACTAAGGCTGCTCGCTTGCACAACCTACCAAGAGTTGTCCATGAGTTACAATCCTTTGAATGTTTCCTCAGCTCATTCTTTGCATAATCATTATCAAGTCTTGTCCCAACTAAATAGAGTTGGTTACATGAATTCTGACTTTCCTATTAGTTTTGCTTGGAGTTATGCTATAGACAAGGCCTAAGCAATGCATACTTTTCTCACCACTTCTCTTAAGGTTATCTTATATCAAAAATAAAAATAGTGCTATGCCCTTATGATACGGTCAAATTATATTCTAATTAAACATTTTTACTAAAAAAGAAATATTTCACTTCTTGATCCCCAAAAAATCAAATATTTCAGTTAAACACAGTATGAGATCAAGTTCAATGGAGAAAGAATCATAAAAATGGAATTTAAGCCATTAAGATATAAATCAAGAAATGATTATTACCTTGGTCGTCTTTTTTCTCCTTTATTTATCCCCCCAAAATTCCTTGATACCAGGAAAATGAAGAGGTAAGGGCTTTTTGTATTTTTCGAAATGGAGGTTAGATTTGTCATTTTTTGGAGTTCTTTCTTGGTGTTGCTGCACAATCATGCGCCCTTCAGCCGGTAACACCGAGAGAGCTCGACCGTGGAGGTCGAGCACCCCGACGATCTAGTTAGAAACCGACTAAGGAAGGCAAAAATGTAATGAACAATAATAATACGAATAGTGATAATTCTATTTAGCGACCTCTCTTGTGCTCCTTTACCTTTTATAGACTTTCTATGTACGAGTTTGAATGAGACTCAAACCCTCGTAGTCCTCGAGCCCTACTCGAACACTAGTAGTAGAGTCCGGTTGAATCGCTTTGGCTAGAATCTCTTGATTTACCCCGTATTCAACATATTTATCCAACCGACCTTGACGGCGGTCTAACGGTCCGACGGCGGATTAAGTTTGGACCGAACGGCTAGTCGCGATCGACCGGGTTTAAACCGAACCGACCGGTTTATTTATTCTTTCCTCATCAAAGCCCCCAACCGAGCCGAACATCTCTTGTTCGTGCTAGAGATTATTGGCGAACATCTAGTATCCGACTAGCTTGACTGTAACGGGATGTGATTTGTGGGGTGTTATGGGGACGTCGCCCGCGCCGTAAGCGACAACTGGCAGTCCTCTTTTTGGACACGGGTCCTTTAATAATGATCTTTTCCAATTTTAAAAATTTGAGAAACTCAACCGTTTTTATATCTAGGTTATCAACGCTGGATAGAATTATCACTATTCGTATTATTGTTCATTACTTTCTTGCCTTCCTTAGTCGGTTTCTAACTAGATCGCGGAGGTGAACCGACCTCCACGGTCGAGCTCACGTTGTAACGGTGAAGGGACGAACAGGATTGTGCAGCAACACTTGGCATTGAAAAAAGCTAGAAAAAGCTTAACCTCCATTTCAAGAAAACAGAACAAACCTCCAATATTTAAACTTTTATAACGACAAAAGTATAAAAAGGAAGAAAAAGAACAAGAAAAAAGAAAAGAAGCCAAACCCCTAAAACTAAAAGTCTTGTTTTTCTTTCTCTTCTTCTCATTGCACAAGAAAAAGAAAAGAAAAGAAAAGAAAAGAAAAGAAAATACACCAAAACATAAGAGAATGTTCTTTCAACCTAAAAAAGAAAAAGAAAAAAGCAGAACAAAAATGAGAAACCTATGAGAATAAAGGAACTCAGAATAAAATTCACTCAAGAAAAAAAAGGTCATAATAAAGTTTTTAAACAAGTAAAAAAAAACTCACATCTAGTTAGTAAAATAATATAGTGATATGGTAATTTATTAAAAGAAATAAAAAAAATAGAAAACACACAAACACAAGACAATGATTTACTTAGTTCAACCTTAAGAAGGAAGGTGACATCAATAGCTAAGCAATACTTAAATCGACTATTTCGCCTAATAACTTACAGCACCAGTTTATTCCTATCTTTGAAGAAAATAACCTCTATTTGTAGCAAAATAGACACAAAAAGAACCACACCCTAAGGTCGAAAAGTACGAAAAAGCCTTCCTTAAGCACAATTGGGTGCACCAACCACTCCCCTAAGCTTGGAATGTATGAAAAACCCTCCTAACGCATTATTGGGTGTATCAAAGATTTTAATAAGTTCTTTTCAAGCAATAGATATCAAAACCAATTGACCCATCGAACTTTTCAGATTAGCTTAATTTTCACAATTCTTGAGGAGATATTAAAATCCTCCTGAAAAAAAGCTTCACCTTTTTTGTTTCCATCAATTCAGACTTTAAAAGAGTAATAAAGAGAGAGATATTGTTATTATAGGTGTCCTGGAATACAAGGAAATCAAATATTTGTGTAACTTTTCCATGAAACCTCCCACGATCACAACCTTCCTCAAGTATTCTCAAAAACATAAAAAGAAAAGAAAGTTAGAAAGAAAGGAATTATAGTTTCCAAAAGGACAAGTCGTCTAATAAAAAGAGAGAGAATTCATATCAGATTCCTACAAAATTTCCTTTTCTCTTATTATTATCAAAAAAGTAATGGGATTTATATTTTAAGCACTGTTTGCACGAAGTCCAAAATCCAAGTTTCTCAAACTCAGTCTCAGTTAAAATTTTGCTTTTGTTTTGAAGAAAAAAGAATTTCCATTTGGTCACGCTTCTATATAGAACTTTAGTATGTGTTTAGAAACATTTTCATTTTGAGAGACTAGTTCTTATGCAAAACCATTTTTTAATGTTTTTGTGCTAAAATGTTGTTTTTTACTTGAAAACGGGTGTTTGATAAATCTGTTTTGAAAATATTTTCAAAATACTATTTTAATAAGTTGGTGTTTGATAAACTTGTTTCAAGGTTTCAATGGGGGCAATTTTCTCACTTCAGTTTCTATTCTTTTGTAAAAACATCTTTTTGATGTTCTGCAGAAGGCGTTTTTCAAACCATTTTTCTGACTGATATGTTTTTAAAGAATAGAAGAACAAACTGTTTTAACAAAAACCTCTGACTCGTTCTTTTGTTCTAAAAGTTTTTAAAAATTGTTACCAAACACACCAGCATACATGAATGTTTCTTTCAAAATGTAAATATAAGACTTAAAAATAAGTCCTTCTACATGTAATCTCATAGGCTAATATGTGAACACAAACTCAAGAGATTTAAATAGTAATTTCGTCATGTGTGGAGATGTTTGTCTTGATAGTGTTCACTTAGATAACATAGAGTTGTTCTAGTGGTGAAACCAACACTTCTTAGTAAAGAGTACGTGGGTTCGATTCTTGCTAAGGTATATTAATATTCCATCTCTAATATTAATAAAAACAAAAAACGAAGTGCCTTTGTATGTACCAAAAAAAAATTAAAAATAGTGCTCACCTAGGTTATACATTAGTCAGATTTCTCTTTGTATCAAGGAATTTTTTGCATTCTCAGTGTAAAGGGATTCAATGAGCTTTTGAGCTAGCTGCAAGGATGGTTCCATGTCACTGATGGGCTTAGTAAAGCTGGTTTAGGGTGTTGAGTTCTCCCAAGGTCAGTTTCAGTTTCAGTGTATCATTACAGCGATTCCTTGGTCCCAACCTTTGCAGGGAATGGTTGCCATGATCAGTGGCGGACCCAGGATGCAATAGTGGGGGGGGGGGGGGGCGAAGAATGAAAGTCAGTAACCTTCCTATTTGGGGTCCTACCGCTGAATTATTTTATTAAATTAAAAAATAGACCCACATATATTTTGTGGGGCCCACACATATTTGAAAAAAATGATAAATTATTGATAATGATATTTTTTTTCCGAAAAGCAACAACATAAAAAAAATATACACATGACTTCAACCTTAAAAAGTTAAATGCAAACCAAAATTTTCTTTGGTAAGAGATGTAAATCAAATTTTTTTTTTTAGGTAAGATATGCAAATCAATGGTAGTTAGTTACCTACTAACTATAGACATTTTATTCACAGTACAAAATCAAATAACAAAAATTGCAGAAGAAATAAAGAAACATAGAATATAAAATCAAATTAAAAAGAATAACAAAAGAAAAGAGAAAAAAAGAAACAATAAATAAATTAAAAAAGAGACAGAGACTTAATTGTGGAGTAGATTTTTTTCCAAATTTTCTTAAGCCACGCTTATAGAAAGGGAAGAGAATAAATAGAAAAAAAAGAGGATAGAGGAGAGGAGATAAGAGAATAAATAGGGATTAAAGAGTTAGTTTTTAATTGGAAATAACATTTTGATTTTTGAATACCTAATAAGATTTTTTTTCTTTCAAAAATTTCCTTTAACCCACGTTTATAGAAATAGAAGAGAATAAATAGGTAGAAAATATGAGAGAGAAGAGAGGGGAGAATAATTAGGGATTGATGAATTAATTTTTTTTTTATTAGGAATGACATTTATGAGAATAAATAGGGATTGATGAATTAGTTTTTTATTAAGAATGACATTTATACCCACATTTCACATCTGGGAAGAGAAAAAATCGGAAAAATTAAAGGAATTAGGGGAATATGCATAAAATTTTAAAAAATCCGGGAGGGGCCATGGCCCCCTCCGGCCCCTGGCCATGATCATCCATCTGCTTATGTAACCTATTGAGCGTGTAGAACAAAAACTTGCTGCTTGTCCTCTGAACAAGCTGACGTTGAGCCTGCAGATACAACCCTATGTATCATTAGCTCCTTCAACGTCCCCTAAATTTCCATGGCAAAAAGGGTATTATATCCATGAGATCATCACTTGATGAAGGGATGTAATCCGTACTAGAGAGTCAGAAATCGATTATGGCGACGGAAAAGCAGACTTTTGTCACAAGCAGGGTGAATGAAGGTGGTTCGATCAATGATCTTTGGAGTTCTGATTCCTGTGACCCTTCTTCCATATTTCAAATGTAGGGGTGTCAATAAAGCTTGCTTGACTTGGCCCGACCCTAACCCCCTTGAGCCCGAGAAAATTCTACTTGAAGGGTGGGTTAGGGTTACAAAGGGTGTTTACCACGATTTTTCATCATAGTTCTATTTCTGTAGCTAAAAAGAAATTGTTACTACAATTTTAAATACTGCAGCTATTATATAAACTATATTACCACAATTCTAAAATATAGTTCTGTTTTAGTAGCTACAAAATTGATATCATTACACTTTTAATTCTATAGTAATAAGTTCTATATATTACTATAATTTTTCGTTGTAGTTTTGTTTCCGTAGTTACATTTTTTTTTATTACTATGGTTTTGAATATCGTAGTTAGAAATATTTTAAATTGCTGCAATACATAACTGTAGTTATACTTTTGCAGTTAGAAGTAATATATTATTATGGTTTTGGATACTGTAGTAAAAGTTGTTTATATTCCTACAGTTTTTAGTTCTAGTTTTGGTTCCGTAGTTACAATGTTCATTTATTACTATGGTTTTGAAATTCGTAGTAAAAAATATTTTAAATTATTGCAATATATAAGTGCAGTTAGAAGTAATATATTACTATGGTTTAGGATACTACAGTATAAAATTGTTTATATTACCACAATTTTTAGCTACACTTTTACAAGTAAATCAATAAATATATTTATTATTGCAGCTGTTACATACTACAGCAATAACTATTTTATATTACTACACATGGAAAAACTGTAGCTAGAAGAGATCGAATTGTAGCTATGATTAAAAAAACCGTAGCTAACTATCTATAACTATTAGAAACAAGTATATTTTTGTTGAATTCTACTATTTGTTTAAAACAAAAACTTGTATTGCTGAGGGAAATGCAGTAGTCGTTCCACCAAAACATGCCTTGCAAACATTTGAATTGTTGAAAGAGAGTTCAGCAGCCCAAATTGTTGTTGCTTCGCTTTTTATTGACTGAAATGTCTGAATTGCCGTGATGCAAAATCAGAAAGTTTTGGATTCTTAAAATCTGAATACAAAACTGGTTTCCATCCTTATGATCTGAATTTGAATAATGAGAAAGAATCAGTTGAAAGATAATAGATTTAAAGATCATGAATCAACTAATAACATTTTTAATGAGGATGGTGCAACTAAATCGTGTCATTGGAATGCCCATGACAAGACTACCATAGGCGACAACATCTTTCATAGGATTGGTTATAGCAATTATGGTGGTGGTGATAAAACGTGGATAGAAATTAATTACTTAAAATTTAGTCGACATTCCAAAATGTTTAAGATTTTTATCTTTTCTTCTTCTTGGACTTGCCATATATAATCGGGCTTTTAGGATATTCATGATATGATGCTTATGAATACAATAATTATTATAATTGAATTTAAACTTGAGAAATATATAATACATTATACATTTTTGATTTTTCATAGCTAATTTTAGCTTGTAATTAGTTTCCTCCTATGTCTCAATGTTATACTACACTTCTGTAAATTCATCATAGTGCCTAAATGAAAACACTCTGATATTTATAGACAAAATTTTTTTTGGGTACAACATGTAAAGACAATATCATGTTTAATAAATTGAACAAGTTTTGGAATGCTTATTCTATGACTTAAAAAACAAAAATCATCACTTTTGATATGCACCTCAATCTCATACTTGTTTCATGCTTGTTAAACGTCTAATTAGGAAAAGCATCCCAGCTTACCATTAAGGTTCAAAGCCTAAAATAGTGAATATTTTCTATTTTAATGCTGTTTGAGTTTGTGTAATCAACACCATTAATTTTTTTTCTTCCTGTAATTCATGTCAAAGCCAGTGTTGTTCCAAAATCCTGCTCAGCAAAGCAAACGAACTAATCTACAAAAACGAGCTCGATCGGGTTGGTCTAGTTTAGTAACGCTTCTGACGATCAAGTTAGTGAAACACGCAACTTTGGATTAAGAAAGTGAGTTGCAATTCTCAATACTGATGGGAATAACTCAAGAGTGCCTACCTTATAATAATGAAGGTGTGAGTATTTATAGCTTTGGAGGTTAC